>NW_020448919.1:46577-279665 GCF_003343035.1 Apteryx rowi | reverse complement strand
ACCCATGGGATTCCTCCAAGTAGGTCCCTGAAGAGGCCAAAGTTTGCTCTCCTAAACTCCAGGGTTGCAATCCTACTCAGTGCCCTGCCTCCTCCTTGCAGGATCCTGAACTTCACCATCTCATGGTCACTGCAGCCAAGGCTGCCCCCGACCTTCACATCTCCAACCAGTCCTTCACTGTTTGTTAGTACAGTAGTCCTTTGACAATTTAGCTTATCAATAGGTTTGGTTTTTCTAATTTTTTTTTCTGAAATGCTTTTCAATGGATTTGAATTCCCACCTTTGATAACCATAGTCTGAGGCATTCCAGAAAGCAAGGCCTGTGAAAGAGATAGTGCCTAATCCTCAAACCTGATCCTAACCAAAAGGAAGAGTATATTAATCACATGACCTCACATCCAAACTCAAAATTTCTGAATTTTTAAATAACATTATCAGTTTGCAAATTTTCCAGAATAAAAATATTATTTGAAAATATAAAACAATAGTGATTAAAAATGACATTACTCTTATCTTGCCTTAGGTGCTTCCTTCTATGCCTATCTTCCTGATTCCAGGAGGTTCTCTTATCTCTTATGTTTTACTATATGGCAGGTTTTACTCCATATGTGCTATGAAGCTTTTCCTTTGAACAGCCAGGCATTCCTCCTCTAAGTCATCTATCACTGTATTTCCATCTTAATTCTTGTTCAGCACTGAATTTTATAGGTTTTTTTATGGCACCAGGTCTCAGAAACTTAAGTAATTATGCCTCTAAAGCCATTGTTATTTGCTGTTCCTGATATATATATATATATATTTTTTTTTTGCCACAATTGGTCTGATTCATAAGGACAAAGCAAGTAGTTGGTCAAATTACTTCCTCATCAGTAAGCCTTTAAAAGTCAGTACTGTATATATAAACTTACTATCCAAGATTTACCACAGCTGGAAATGCATAGCTTTTAATAAGTTAGCAGTGCTGATATTTCTCAAAAAGGGAAAACATGCAATGGAAATTTAAACATATCACTAAAAAGATTTACATTGTTGACTAATACTCACCATGACTATTCAGAATAACTCCCTTGGACAGTGCCTCCCAGAAGCACTCTGAAGAAAATTTCTGTGGTGGGCTCCCTGAGGGGTAGGGAAAATTGGTGTATTAAACAATATTTGCACAGTAATGTAACACACATGCTGGCACGAATGTGCATGAATGTGTATGTTGTGTATGAATGTAACACAAATGACTTTTTTATATGTGTGGCATCTCTGAAATTATTTTTGCTCCTTTTTAAAGTTGTCTTGACTTGTTTCCACACTATACTCCTTAGAATGTAAACTGCAGGTTCAACCTAAGGTAAAGCTGTGCTGGGCAAAAGAAGACCTCAGGCAAAGTCTAAGCACTGTAGTTTTTCTTCTTTTTTCTTTGAGTCTCCTGAAGTCCTACGAACAAGTGTTTAAAAACAAGGCTGTTACGGCTTAGCAGTTCATTTGGGGATTGGATTTTGGAGCTTGTCATGGACACCATGCAATCACAATCTTCTGATGAGGTTACAGTGAAGAACAGGCAGATGGTTTAGAGATTAGTGGATTCAATATAGTGCTTTTTGAATGTATAATTCAAAAGACTTGCCTCAATTCAAGGGCCTTTTTTTGTAACCGTTGAAATTTAAAGAGACAAAAACCTAATTTGACATTGTTCTTTTTCAAAAAGTGCACATTCTAAATCTTCTAGACAGCTATGCAGTTTGAGCAAATCTGCCTAAAATGATTCAGATCTATCCCAAAGAATAAGTATCTCCTTAAGTGACTTTGCCACTTCCTGGCTAGTTTTATTAGTCCTGGAGTACTGGACAAGTACTGGAACTTTATGCCTTCTTGAGTTTTTAATTTATCAACAGTTTTAAAGAAACCAAACAAGTATTAATAAGAGATCTCAGCTCATCAACCCCCCTAAACCATTTTAGTTGTTATTCTCTTAAAATTCCTATGTAGCCAACATTTTTAGCTACCACCTTTCTGTCATAATTAATCTTGGTAGGTAGCACAGAATTATGTATTTTGCCTGAATGCTCTGCTTTTGGATAAGAAATACTGCCTATCTATAATTAATTGCCCAATAGAAAGAATAGACTAAAGAGAAGACTAGTGGTATTTATTTAGCTATGGAGGAAAACATAAATGAAGAACTCCTGTAAAATCTTTGTTCCCATTGCAAAGTATTTTTATTTCCTGTAAGTCAAAACTATATCAAGATGCTTCTGCTACTTAGATAGTCCACATCCCAGACTACTTTTTCTCCTTAAAATATGGGGAATACTTCACTGTCTTTCAAATTTGGACCCAGTTATGAAGTCTTTATGTAAAAGTCGTCATTGACTCAAGTAAGATGTTCAGGATTTCAACTCTTAAGAATAGCTTTGTGCAAACAAAAATGTGAAGGTTGTGTTGCAGCTCTTTCAGAAATATGAGAATAACCTCAGTTTTACTGCTGACGCCTCGGGAAATTTTCTTGTAGTACAATCCAGTCAATATGGTGCCATTGAATTCCTTCATATAATTACGTTTCAAAGAGAAAATGTTATCCTTACATTACTCAGTAAACACTTCTTCATCATGCTTAGAAAACATTGTCACCTGCCCCTTGACATTCAGTAGAGGGCACTTTGAAAATATGATACACTGTCAGCTATTAATTTTGACTCATACAATTACATTTACTCTGATCTCAATATGGATAATAGTGCTTTACTACTTTTCAAATCAGTTAAATCCATTAGTTGAATGTGCCAACTGAAGTGAAGCCACTGGTACTAATACCCCCGAGATATTTAGGTTTAGGGGACTCTGCCCCAGTTTGTCATTAATGAATTCTTCATTTCTCACTGTGGCTCTGTTAATCATACTGCCACACAAAAGGTAATCCCTCATAAATCCCCTACTGTTATAGGAAAAACAGAGACAAAAGTGTCTCGCAAGTGTTGAAATGTATAGAAAAGGTCAGAATGCCAGCATGAACAACTTTCCACTTTTCCGGTAACATTAACTGTCTTCTACAGAGTGCTCACATAAGAATAAGTGCCCAGATTGGCCTCCCAGTTCTGCTACCCGTCATAGCATAAAAGTCACCTAAACGTCACTGACTCTCAGAAGCCACCCTGGAGCTTCCTCTCATCTCTGGAAGCTCTAATAACAATAAACTATTTGGAAAGACTATGCACAAACAGCTTCTACTGATTATAGATGAAATGGGGGAGATGTCTATCTCAGCCTGCATACTGTCTATCAGTAAATAATGAAGCAACATGAAGGTGTGACTGCAACAGACTTAAGCATATTTATAATAGCTTCAATTTAATGACTGCAGTTGCAGTCACAATGATGCAGCCATGCAGGCTCCATGTTGTGCAAGCATCTAGAGCATATACCTAGGGTCCCCAGGGAACTTTTAAGCTAAAGGCACAGCTTTTCTTGCTGTGCAATCATTCCTTCAGAGTGACGGTGGACAGTGGCCCTCTCTATCCCAGGCAGCTACAATAGGTCTATCAGTCTGTGACTGTAGTAGTGACAGATCCTTCTCTTCTCCACAGTTTCTGTTCAAGGACTTGACTTGTTCTATTTAGACAGGATTAAACCTGACAATTTGGCAGTTTCCTCAGAGAAGCTCCTCATTCTAGTATTTATTCAAAAGTGAATTTAATAAAAAATTGTCTCATTTTTAATCTTCCCGAATATAGAAGATTTTTATACATATGATTTCACATGCGTCTAGCATAATCTAGCAGAGTACAATGTTTCGTCTACCTGGCCAGAAAAAAATTCCTTATGAAGCTATGAAGAAATATTGGGAACTTCTTTCATTTTCCTTGGATTTTTAAACACCATTTATTTTCTCCTTCAATTTTGCTGAGGCAGCTTTTCTGCAGAAGTGTTCCTGTCTAATGCCTGCTTTCCCAAAGCTTAAATAAAATATAGGAACATCAGTCCATGAATTGGTTGGACATCTTTTTTTTTTCTCACTTTTAATAGAGATACCACTTTCTACTTAGATTACAACTATTAGTAAATCCTACTATACTTTGTTCTTGTTTTTTCTACCAATCTATTGATATTTCAGTTAATATTTTCTATTGATATATCTACTGGTTTGATATAATATTATGGTTAAGGAATTGACTCATTATCAAACTCAGTATGTGACACAGAAGAGAGGTTATATTTTTAAATCTATACAGTCCAGACTGTAGCCTTTGGTTACAATCAAACAAGGTGGAACTTTGGGGATTTATATAGGAAAGTATAAAGTATTCCTTGCCTTGGTATTTGCAAACAGTATTTAGCAATCATTAGTTTAGGAATTTTTTAAGCCAGGACTTGCATATAGACCATTAATTTAGACTGGTATGTTCTTCTAATCACTATTGGAAACTGTTTATACTTTGGACTTTATGGTATTTTATGGCAATAAATTCTTCATGTTCTAGAACTGTGCAAAGTATCCTTTTTTGTTTGTTTTGAATCTAGTGACTAACAATTTTACTGATTTTATTGCCATGTGACACTTTGAGAAATGGAGAAAAAGTGCATTCTATACATCTTTACAGTTTTGCAGATACTTATATCYGCCCCCAAGCCCCCATCACATCTCTTTTCTAATTTGAAGAGTCCTTTTCTATCTATGTATTTTTGTATGGCAGCATTTCAGAAAACTTGTCATCCTTGACTGCCTTCTTGACATCTCTTTTTTCCTCTAATACATCCTTCTGAGGTGGGCTGAGGAGAACTTTTGAAGTATTCAAGTTCATGATATATTTGTATGGTACTTCATTTTTTTATCTATTTATTTGCATTCTGCTTTCTTTTTCGATTGTTACTGAGAAAGTGCTGCTGTTTTCAGAGAACCATCTTTAATAAATCTAGACTCTCCCTCCTGCACAGAAATCATTAATTTAGGGCTCATCAGTATGAATGCATAGTAAGGATAATTTTGCATTTGACTGACACAGAATTTCATCAAATATTTTATTGCTCAACAACTCAGTGTTTTGTGATTTTTCTGCAACTCCTTGCAGTCAGCTTTATAGACAACTATTCTAAATAATCTTATACAAGAAGCAAAATTATATTGCTAGGTAATTATCACTGAACTGCAAAGATCCAGCACAGATCCATGGGGGAACTCGCTATCAAACACCTTGCACTGTGAAAACTGTCTATTTATTCCTAGTATTAAAATAACTTTAAAACAAAAGGCCCATAAGAGCAGTATCTGCCACCTCATGAAGACTAATATCCTTAAAAACCTTTGAAAAAGACACTGAGAAATTTTTGAAAATACAAATAAACTATTTTAATTAGATTACTTTTCTCCACATGTTCATCAACTCTTTCAGAGAGCTTCAATAGATTTGAGAGACAGTACTTCACAGAAGTATCATATTCATCCATATTTACTAAATGTATTATTTCTCATCATTTCTACCAGTTTGGCTGGTACAGAGGTTAGACTTACAAGGATACAGGTCCCAGCATCATCCCTGGAATCCTTTTTCAACTCATTCTATAGTTGCTGGACATGGTACACACTTCCACAAATACCAAAACTGGCACAGGTGACAGCTGACTCACAGTGATTAGTATTTTCACAATTTCACAAAGATTTTTACAGTCTCTGGCTTGATAGCCCCGCATGTCAATTTGTTTGTGTTCATGTGGTCTGAGATACCTGCCACAGTCTTCATACAAATCTTCCATCAGAACAGCTCTGGTATTTGACACCGCCAGCCACCAGAGACAAACGCTGATACAAAGAATTCATTTAGTCTTTCTCCTCTGACCTTTTTCACTTTCATGGATACTTTTATGTCTTGATCATATTCTCCTGATTTCATCTCCCAACTCTTGGCAGGATTCCTGTTTTTAATGCCTTGTAGATAGTTATTATTGCTAGTTTTTCTGTCTTTAGTGAGTTTCAGATCTTTTTTTTTTTTTTTTGGCCTACCTTATTATAAATTTACATTTTCTTGCCTGATTTCATGTTTTTGAACATGACTTCCAGTTTTAACAGCCTCATTTATGCTTTTACTTGACCATGGTTTTGGGGAGTTCATTTTTACTTTGAGCCCATCTCTTTAAGGAATCCCTCAGCTGTTTGCAAGCTGCTTTTAGTTTCTCCTGTTACTCTCTTTTTAACTAGCTATTAACTATCTCTTTGTAATGCTGCTTTAGAAATTACGCACCAGAGTTGCAGAGACTTAGGGCTTTTTTTTTAAAAAAAAAAACAACTATTTTTATTGATACAGCATTACAGCCACTTTAAAACAAAGTATTGTTTTAAACACGACAATACCATACTGAATTTGAAATGATGACAAGCACTACAGCATAAAGGTCTCGGAAAGGAAAGCTACCCTGCAAACAAATCACCTACCATAGCCAGTGAGAACACATTTCTCTCTGCCAGGTTTCTACTGACCTCTGCCTTTATCTCCCCTGCTTTTTCTTTTCCCCTTGATCCTTTTCAGCAATTCCTTCCTGATGTCAGTGTCAAGCTTTTACTCAATTCTAAGAAATACTGGATATGCTCAGCAGCTCTAAATAACTACCCAAGTATCATCACAGTGTCAAAGTGACTGCAGAGTGGTACTTTCTTACCTGATAAGTTCGCTTCATGTGTGTAGTCTTTACTTGTGTATTAAAATGATAAAAGTACAAGTAGCAATTTATTGTTGCAATAGCCGTACAGTACTTCAAAACAGTTATCGCCTTGAGGAAAAGAAGCTGGACACTCCAAATTGTGTCCTGCTAGCAAAACTGTTAATGAACGTCCTGATTCTTCAAATATTCAATATCAAGTTCACTGGTCACATTAAATTTTGTAATTGTGAAGCATCAGCAGCAACAGAGTGGCTTGGTACTTCAGTGATACTATAAAATAAACATTACATAAATTTTTGCAAGTCCAGTCCTCAAATTCCAGAAACAGAACCTTCATTATTAGTGACTGTTTACAATGGAAAATGAAATCAGCTTCTCCAATGTCTAACTGCATTGACGATACAAGAATATCAAGATGCAGGAGAGTGACAGAAAAACTTGTGATGGAAAAACCTTGTTTCCTTTGTACATCGACTGAATTTGCTAAGAAGTAATGGAGAAATTAGCATGCAACACCACAATGCCATTTTTACAGAGACTTTCAGATAAAAAGGAATTTTAGACCTCTTCCATGAAGACATGATTCATTGCTCAGATGTCAATGACTACTCTGCCATTCCTGATGCTTCACAAATGCAGGATAAGACTGAACAACAGTTGGCTGAAGACTCATGGTAACAGAAAACTCAGCTTAAATGGATTCTTAACCATTTTGTGGATATAAAATAAATGATAATAGAATTCTAAGTCATTCTCTCTTATCCACATTTGTTCCTGTCAGCATGGTAGAGATAAGGGCAGCAATAATGTATTTCTGTTACCACTGATGACAGATAACATTAAAAATAGCAGCTGTCTTGAGTGAAAAAGGTCACTTTTTCCCCTAATTGTTGTGAGAAGTGACACAGATTGTTCACTAAAACTCCTATAACAATACTTTTGGCTATATATTTCAAAAAATATGTTCTTTTTTGCATAGCATCCCCTTGTGCAAATGAACTTGTTTTTATTAATCTTAAAACTGGCCAGTGAGTAGTGTACCTTTGAGAAAAATCAAGAGGAAAAATTTATTAATTATTAGAAATCATTCAATTTCATTTCCCATTAAATGAGTCCTGAATATAGCATTATTTCCTCCTAAGTCAATGAACCTTTGTTTCATAATAGGTTACTGGGTTAATATATTTTTACATTCACTCAGTAAGCAATGATTCTGGAACAGGGACTGGTGTTTTTTTCTTTTGCAGGCCCTCCAGTTAATGTCACATGCAACATATTTATAAACAGCTTTGGATCCATTGCAGAGACAACCATGGTAAGATATTTTACCTCAAACAACATTTAAAGTTCAAGTTAAAGAAAATTCAAAGAGCTCAAAAGTTAGGGCTTCTCTTCACTCGGAACTAAACAGAGAAGGAAATCCTTTTCTGCCACACCTATAAGCAGAGAGTGAGAACATTTAATTTGGCAATTTATTTTTCTAACAGAAAATACATTGCCATACTAATGAATACACCAGTAAAAATAAAGGCAAGATTTTTTATTTCTCCCTGAGTTTTATTTGATAGTTGTACTGAATTCATTATTTTCAGTTAGAAAGGTATTAGTGTTCTATAGTATTCCAGCTCTCCAAACTCAAAAATGTCAATTTATTACGTCACTTTGTTAACAGTATTTATAATTTCATTGTATATAGTGCAGATAGGACTTTTTTCATAAAGTTTACATGCCAATCTCCACAGAGCTAATGCATACAAACAATACAATAACTAAAATGGAAGTCTGGTGGTGTATAAAATTTCACTATGAATTCTCAGACGGGGTAAATTTAAGTGGATTGCACACTTTTTTTAAGCTATACCTATAATTTCGCTATTAAAGGGGAAAGTCAAAAGATAGAGTACAAAAAGACTGGAGATTTTAAAGAAATAAGGAGAAAGAGAGGTCAAAGTCCAAAGACAGTAAAACTAAATATTGAGCTCTGAACCAACAAAGATAACTTGGGCAATCTTATTTAACAGATAAACCATATCTGTTAATACAATAAGGAATCTGAATATCTTGGAGCACTGAGTTGCTCATTACAGTTTCATAAGAGAGGAGATATAGGCATCCCTTCTCCATACAAGTGCCTCACTTTTCTCTGGACAAAGTTTTAGTCTTAAAATAAGTAGTGCAAGTGATCAAGCTCCAGAGGTGTAAGACCATTAAGAGCCATGATGTATTACTTAGATGAGATAACATATTTTGAAAAAAGGCAACTAAACATGTTTGAAAGTAGTTATACAGTAATTTGGAGACAGGGAGGGTTAACATACAGAGAGAGGTGAAGGAAGAAGCTGTTGGACTCTGTAAGATCCAAATATAGTAAATGCTCAGAAATCCCAACAATTTCAGATATCAGGATACATAGTTGGAATGACAGAACACAGATGAACTAAAAATGATTGGTATAGTCAAGAAAGAAGATAAAGGAATAATACTGAGCAAAAGCCATCGTTATGAATTACTATTAGTAAGCGCAAAAATGAAACCTTTGAATGTAGCCAAGGACCTGTAGTTAGGAAATCTATAACATCAATTCAAAAAGTCAAATATTTAGCACCTCTGTCCCCAAAGTGATACTCATAGCTGCTTGATCTTTACAAATCTTGAAATGTTGTGGTAGATGCTACTAGGAGAGGCATACAATTCTTTCCAGGTAGAAAACTGATTTAATTTAGTATTTCAGCTTGGGTTCCTTGCCAGATTGCAAATCCCAAACAGATTGACAGAGCATTCAAGGAGATTTACTCAGGTTTGATCAGAGGATTAATACCCACATGATTAGAATAGTGCTCTACAGCAGCTACTTTTTAAATGACTGAATGGATGAATCTGGAGCAAAGCAGAAGACAGACCACAGGGTCAGTAAAGTGGAAAGATCCAGCAATTAAATCACTATATAAAGGAAGTTTGGCAAACTGAAGTTGCTACTACATAAAAATTGTCATGGATTTGAAAATAAGGTACCTGAGTTCATGTCAAATGTGTTTTCTCAAAAGAAATTAGAAGCGTAAACCTTTCCTTCCAGTACAATTTAGCAGAGTAATCACTTTGTAAGTCCAGAGAACACTTCTTATATGTATTTACACTTAGTATTACAAAAGAATGACGGACTTAAGCAAACATTTGTAGAATATTTGTATTCTTCAGTATATTGCTCATCTTCTGTCTTTGTGTTCAGTAGTACTTTCAATCTGTAGAGCTAAAGGATTTCATTCTAAAAAACCAGGCCTGCAAGCTAAAAACATGAGCTCTAATCTGAGCTGTCAAACTGCACCTGGCCTTGGCAAGCCACTTACTTTTGACATCTGTACAACAAGTAGAATACTTATTTAACAGCTTAACAACATAATTTGGTAATTATAAAACCTTTTTGAAATCTCTACCCAATTGCTAGCAGAGTGCAAATGAAGCTGCCTTTGATCTTTAGGCTGAACATGAGCGGTTTTGTGAGTGGGTTTTAGTGCAGTATATGGACATCATACATAGTGGCTTGAAACCAGAAACCAGAATGAGGCAGGCTGGTTCAGTGCTCAGGGAGCACAGATCTCTGAAGAGAGTGTATCCAGATGTGAGCAAAACCAGAGCTTCTGGCACTGGCATTAGCAGCGTTTATGATGGAGGTAGGCGCTTATATCAGTTAACAGCTGGCTTGTTCATTTACTAGAAAATTCTGACCAATTCAGGCAGTAATTAAACAGATTCCTTCCTTTACGCATAAAATAGCTCACCCCTGGTCAGTCGGATCACAACTTGTATATCTTTTGTTGCTGTGATGTTTCCTCTACGCTACTGGGGTCTGGAAAATCACTTCCGCCCTGTAGGCGCCGCTCCTGGAGAACAAGAATTTGGTCGTAAATGAAACAAACATGAGCTGCCCGTCCCGTGGTGTAGTTTCATCACTTCCATTTTAGCCTTACCCTGAGATTATTTTACATTACAAAATAGTTATCTATTTATAAAGAAATTATATTTTGTTCTATGTTGCCTTGAAAATAGGCAAATAAAAACTGTTAAGATGTACTACAAACTATGTATCCCTGACTAGATTTCTTGAAAAAGAGTCTTCTCAGTAGGAAAGAACATTCAGTAAAGTAAAAGGGGTTTCTACATATAATGGGTGTCACTAAAGATAGAAATTTAACCTGATATGTAAAAAATAGTTCCAGGTAGCACTATGTTATAGAGAAAATACCAAAACATGGTCAGAATCATGGGACTTTTAACAGTATTTTATGCATTTCAAGTCTGGACAATTGAATACAACCTTGATGTTAGGACAAATGCTGACTTCATGGTATTGATATTCTCTTGTAACATATTCGCTGATATAGTTCAGATCAGACTTTTTGCTTATGATCAGCAGCTGTTGAATTCTCAAAGAATTAAATCTGGCTTTTTAAAACAACAAATACTCTCACATAGATAGGACTTTCTGTTGTGTATCTATCAAGTTTTACTTCCCCCCAGCACTGAAAATGAATGGTGTTTGAAAAGGCATGAAAATCTTTTTATTTCTGCATTGTTGAACAAAAGTCAATTCACTGCACTTCAGTATTTTACCAATTGTTATTTACTGTAATTCTTAAAATTCAGGTACCCATGTCCTGATATTTATTCTAAATCATTATACATTGAACAAGTTATTAAAACAACTTATTAGACTCAAAAAGAATTTTTATATTGATCTTTTTTTTCCCCAAACTGACACAAGAGTTTAAGTAAGCAACATGCAAAACCAAACCTAGCCATTAACCTTGAAGAAAATCTGGGATTTAAAATTACCAGCTAAATAATAACGGGGTATGCATATGATGTATTAGTTTTAAAGAAGTCCTAGTATACCAACCCATGTCTTTCATTGCCATTGTAATTGTTATTGTCACCGTCAGTCTTTCTCTTTGATGAGCAAAATCTGGGCTCCCCCTGCTGTCTCAGTTACGCATAACACAGCAGACTGTCACAGAAGGACAATGGGTAAAAAACCCCAAGACTGGCTGCTAAACAGCCTGATACTAAATTTACATTACTGAACTTTATTGATCTCAGTCAGGAAGACCAGTGTGACACTGCTATGGGAACTCACAGTGTGCAGCAGGAATCAGCCTTCTGTCAAATGGATTCTCTTAGGCTCATCCACATCCATTTACTGTTGTGGAGTCTAAGATGTCTGGAAGGACAGACAAACCATTAAGTAGCTTAATTTGACTTACACCTTGTTAACCTCTTTAAATTGGTTCTTTTCTTTTTTTTCTTTTTTACTTCTTTATAATACAGGTTACAGTCATTTCATATTTCTTTTCTTTGTCTCAAAAGACAAATCAGATGGTTTATAGTGGGAAAAAGGCAAGTCACCTCTTGCTAGGAAGCTGTGATTCTACTGAATCTAGGAATTTTAAGCAATCATATAAGGATCCTAATTTATGACATCTATGCTCTGAGGAAGTAGAAAGAAGTAAATCAAATCATTTAAACTCTCTTTAAACAAAACTTTTAGAATCAGCATCACTTAGTGTCCAGTCTTGCCAGTCTTCCCTTATCATTGAGCCTAATGATAGTTCCAGATATGTATGTCTTGATGATAGTAACAAAGTGAGGAGTTGACCCTCACTGTCCTCTAGTCAAGCAACACTCTTATTGTTTTGCATTTAAAATGGAAAACTTAGGTCCAGTCTTTCAATTTTTACATGTTCCTACTTTTTTTACATAGGATTTTACAAGGATTTACATATCATAAATAATAGCAAGAGATTAAAGAAATCTGAAGGCTCAGAATAAAATGACCATAGTAATAATTTAACATCTAAAGTTATTAATTTAACATAAATAACAAAACAAGTTTCCTTTTACTGAAGATATATTTCATGCCTACAACTGTATGTTACCACATGCTAGATAGTTGATGTTAGTTCATTCCTACAACATGCAGTTAGTACAAAACTGGCTACACAATTTTTATAAACTGATGCAAGTTTGAGGTGAATTTTGCAATTTCTAAGCTCCCTCTCACTCCCTCTCTCTCTCTCACCTCAGTCCAACAAAGTTGGTTTTCTCAGTTTTAAAGGTCAGGAGCAACATTTTGATCCTAATTCAGAATTACAACAATATTTACTAAGTATGTATTAATATGCTTAGCATAATGCATGTGCTGAAAGTGCATTGAAAGAGACATGGAGAGACCTAATGGCAAATGACATCAATACAACCAATTATCATATTAAAAAGCATATGTCTATTATTTGTTCATGCCACATTTCTGCTGATGGGTATTTCTTGACTCAGCCTGCAAAGAGCTGTGTGTTATCCTGAATGTTGCTAGGAAGCAGGTGATATATCTTTCTGAGATCCTAGCAATAATGAGATTATCTTACATTTAAAAATAAAATGGGCTTTTAACCTACATTAACCCATTTTTAAGCCATCAYAGTTATTCTCCTTCAATGAGTCACAGTTCTTGAATTTTATTACCTTCATCTTTCTTCAAATGAGCACTTCTATTTATGTTCTATTCTATATAGTCTAGGTTGTCTTAAAATAGAGCACTTGAAAAGAGTATTCACCTGTATACATTGCAAAGCATAATGCTCAAGAGGTTCACCACACATTTTTCCTGAGTGAATCATTTAGATGATGGTCTCAAATATGATGAAATACATGCCTTCCCTGTAAAAACGTGCTGAATATGTCTGTGTAATGGATATAGGAGTTTGTTAACACTTAAAGTGACTGGCAGAAAAATCTACTTTGCGCAGTTTTTGTTTCAGATGAGCGAACCTGCAATAAGGGCCACCTTGCAGTTTTGAAATGATAAAAACATTGGAATCTGGCTTATTTAGCATGACCTGTGGTATCATGAACTTGCCTCTGCCATCCTGAGTCTAGGTCACGGAGTCAGGAGTAGACAGGAATCTTTCAAATTCTACTGGGTCAGCAGCTGTCCAGTTTGTTACACGACCAGATTAATCCAAGCAAATCCCCTTGCTGAACCAGTGTCCTAATCCAACAGCATCATATCGCCATCCCTGGATACAGCATATATTTTCCATATTACATACAAATTCTATGGAATGCAACCAAAGCATGCCTAAAAAAACCATTACAACACATACAACATAAGAATTAGCAAACAAAAAGCATCATTTGTTTTCAAATTAAAAGACCTATATCAATTAGTTTTATAAGCGGGAATGGGAAACATTGTTTTGTGCAGTTCTGCTGTGAAACTTTTAGCAAACACTAGGATAATCTTTTAGAAAGGGAGTTTGGAGGTCAGATATTGTGTGGTGGAAGGCATCAGGTATGACACTGGCCAGCACTATGCTTCATCACACTGTCGTGTTGTCAAAGAGGGAGAAGAAAATGTTAGATGAAGGTAGCACAGCCAAGTCACATCTGTTTCTGCAAGTTACAAGGCAGTAGTGAGATGTAACATGATACCAATTGCTTGCAGTAGCTGATCAAGGGTGTCTGCACATCTCTAATGGGTGTTGAGGGGAGAGGGTATTTTCAGGCACCCATGATGGCAGAGGGGTAGTTATGAGAATGCAGTTTGCCATGCATCACATGGGATTCCTGGCTACAAAACATTTCAAGGTCCTGAAAAAAAAGAATACAGAATATTCTGCAACCCCAGATGCACTACCTAACTCTCAGTATTGGGTAGAAGGTTGAGTTTAGAGATTAGGGTAGGGAAGATGCATAGAGATTGGAAATGGAAGCATAGCATGCAGTGGCACAGGACCAGTTTATTAAGAATGTGACCAGGTAGACTTGTGCAGCAAAACACGAGAGTCAAGTATCAGAGTTACAGAGATAAACTGTAGTAGAGAGAGCTGGAATGGCAGGCACCATGGTAGGATGGGTTGGATGAGGAGGATACACACACAGGAGGCTAGTACAGATACAGCATATAGAGGTTATCACATACCAATAACTGAATTTGGAATCAATTCTGGAATAATCTGGAAAAATCTGTTTCCTTACTAACACTGAAGATCATCCTCACCCAACAAGTTGGAAATGAGGAAGAATAGTCTCACTGCATTTATCTCCTGGCCTCTGGGAAGATTATGAGGATATATGCAATATTTCATAGCTTTTCCTATCATTTTCTTGCTGTGTTATATGATGAGAATATTCTTGTATTCTTTCCTGGCATCTATACCAGAGTTCTTGCTCAGGAAATAATTCCAGCCTTTTGGGTTCCTTATATGACTCCAAAAAAAGTAAACAAAAATCTGGCCAATTTTTCCTTTTTGTTTCCTTTGATGCTTTATAAATGATTCAGAAGAAAACTAATAGACAAAATTTGGGTTGGATCATTCCAGAATTAAGTTCCAGGAATTTGAGCAGCAAATGGGCTTTGCACTGAACAAAACATCTTTGACTGTTAAATTTGGTTTTATGTTTGTAATCTTTTCCTGACTAGCAGAAAGGTTAGAAGCATTGATTACAGAAAATGGCCAGAAGCTTGGCCTTTGGGGGAGTTGATGGTCTTTGCAGAGTTGATGGCATGTTTCTTCCCTGGACCTCGCAAGCCAGTGGTTTTTAAGCTGTTTTCAAAAGCAAGTCTCCAGGGTGTTATTAGGGAGCAGTAGTGTTCATTCCTTGGTTAGCAGAGTGTGATTTTGTTATCTGAAAAACAGGTTTGGTTAAACAGACAGTTTCCACATTTTTCGTATTTTTTAATGCCAGTATATTCAACATGGATATATAGAAAAATAGAAATATAAACCATGAATAGGGACACTTCATTAATAAGTGAACAAATAAGCTTGCCTTAATAGAGATAAACATTAGGTTAATCTTTCTTGGTTGTCACCACACAACATCAACATACCAACTCAAGCCCAAGTATTAGGTTTATTTTGGATAGCATTCTGTGGCCAACTTCTGTTGAAAGCTCAGAAAAAACAGCAAGACCTTGCTTTCAGGCCTCAAAGCCTGCCTTTTCTAGATGTCCTTTCAAAGATTTATGAAGACGCGAAATTTCCTTACTGAAAGGAATTTATTTCATAAAGTCAGCTTCTCTAGATTGACTGTGAAGTTACAGTCTAGAATAAATGATACTATAGTGATGAAAAGTTGCTTGAAAAAGTTCTGGATCTTTTTGCTGGCTTTTGATTAAAGTATTGTCATGAACAACACAAGTCAGTTCTTAGTATGCATTTTCAGTATTAATGGAAACCTAGAAGTGATGCAAGAACTCAAGAGGACTCTTCTGCATTGTAAGTGATGCATTGCGTCACTATATTCTGTGCATGAACAAGTCACAGGTATGAAACACAGTATCTACTACTAATACATAGTATCTACAATACTATAAGTATCTACAGAAAGTAGATCGTAAATACTTACAGTAAAGAAGTTCAAACCAGCATTTGCATTGAAAGCAGCCGTGTAATGGGTGCAAACAAAACAAAGGTGTGGTCCTTTCGCAAAAAGACATGCCTTTAAAACAGAATTTAGAAACATAATTTACCAGGAGGCTTTCACATTGAAATACTAATATGTCATTTCAGTTGCTGTGATTTGTAAACTGGATTCACTTTTGTGGTTGGGACCCACAGTTCATTTCAGGCTTCTTTGGAAGAGGATGAATTGCAATACATTTCATATTTATCCCAAAAAAGGCTCAGTGGTTGAGTCACAGCAAAGTTCTGTAATGTTTTGTTGCATTTGGAATTGAAATTCAATGGGATCTTTATGCAATAGGGAGAAGAAATATCTGAATAAGAAATAAAGACTGCTGGTTTCATTTAACTTTCTCCACTGATATAAAYAGATCTTTCAAACTATCTTAATACCCGGCTGTAAGGGGAAAATGCAACTAATTTCAGACCGTGAGATGCTGTCAAGGTTTCCAGACAAAATTTTTATTACTTAATACCAGCAGGCAAAAGGCAGTCTGTCAGGTATCTCAACGTGTGAGGATAGTGTTTCTAAAGAGTAAGCTATATGCAAAACTGAGCTCATGTAGAGAAGCTGCAGGTGAGACTAACATCAGGTTTTCTAAGCTCAAAGTGGACAGCTCTTGGCTGACCCTACTTTTGTGGTACCTGAAGATACAGCTCCATACCAACAAATAATTGAACAAAATCGTCTACAGATTTTTAAAAAAAGCAAACACCGACGGTCTCTGCTTCTTAAATTTTAGCAGGTCTTTGTCATTCAGTTTGTCCAAAGACTAAAACAAGATGCTTAAAAACTTTGGCATTCTTTGGTGATACATAAATCCATGAACAGATGTTTTCACTAATGAACATCAGCAACAGCAGAATGTTGATCATTGAATAAAATCTCCAAGGTTCTCCATGAAAAACAACCAATAGTTTATACCCCTTGCTGCCACACAAACTTGAAAAACATTTCACTACCTCTGGCCTAGTGCTGAAAACCAAGTGGCTGCATCCACTTGTTTGAGTTGGGCATCCCTGACACAGACCCACAACATCTCTCTTTGGCTGCCACCAGATGCACACAGTATCTCCTCACTGGACTGCCTAGTCCTGGAAGGAAGGTCAAATCAGGAATTCAACTATCTATACCAACTTCAGGCCTCAATTCCATAAATGTTTTAGAACATGTTAATCAGAGGTTGTTTCACAGAAAGTCTAGGGAATAGGCAGCAATGATAATTTCACACTTGCATGCTGAGTAATGTTTTCTTAAGTAAGGGAGACCTAGTTTAAAATCTTTTTACCTCATTTGAAGAGGTCTGCAGGTCTTTAAGTCTAGATCTGCAGCTGCTTTAGTACTCTAAGCATGAGAAAATTCTGATCTGGATCTCCAAATCCCTCCTATAATTGTTCTATTTTATCTAAAATAGACAAATATTTACTGAGATAAGGATTATAATCAGCTCTGAATTTCAGATGTTCCTTAATAGAATAATTTTCTCTTTCTCTTCAATCAATTTTAACAAATGTTTTTAAAAACTTTAGAAATCGCTTTGTTTAATACAGAAAGCTGGACAAGTTAATTAGAAGAGGCCAAAAGAAGCATCTCAAATTTTCCATTTCCCTGTAGTCACATACCATATTAGGAACAAAGGATTGGAAGGGACCTCCTGGATCATCAATGCAGATCCTTGCTGCAGCAGACAATTCTGCTTTATAGTCCCATTGATCACCTATTCAAATGCTCTTTAAAACCCAAATGTTTTCTTCAAATCTGAACTCTCATAAAAGGTTATTCCAGAACCTTTATCTCCCTTTTCCAAGACAGATTTGACTCAGCCTTTAGCCTAATTTTTACATCCTGCATTTACTACGCCCATGTGATCTTGCTCTAGTGATGCCAGAGGAAAGTCCATACCTCCTATCACCTTTTATCTATGTTTGCTTCCTTTTATTCTTCTTCCTCTGACTGGTCTTTTTGGCTTAATTTAAGTAAAAAAAAGTCTTACCGTATACAGGAGTGTATTATAAAAGCCTATGGCATTACTGCATTCCCTCCAGCATTTTCTTCCTTATTTTTATATTAGGAACAGTCTTTTTACTCTGTTTGCAGAGCACCTAGCAGGTCAGCTGCTGCTAAAAGTTCATACCCTGTGTATAGCAATTACAGCATTTCCCACACAGAGCTGTGAAGGTAACTAATTTGCAAGTTGAGATCCACTCAGATACTACAATACCAGGATCTGTGAAAATAAGATTATTTTTTAATTCCTGGATTATTAGTCAGTGATTAAAGGTGTTAAACCTTATTATTTAGAAGATCTTTGTGGTGTCACTACATAGCTCTGATCACATTGTATGAGGTATGCTGTTTATAAAGTTTTACACTTTGTTGTAATATACAAGAAGGTTAATTCCACAGAGGTTAGTATTGTGTGACACTCCAGACAATTCGTAAGGACACAGATACCAATGTAAAGGTTATTTATGTAAAAGAAAAAAAATCTCTCTCCGTATAGATATAGATACATATAGAAAGAGACCAGGCCAAAGGAAATCATTTTTCTGCCTCAGGATGTGTATTTAGCTAATGGAAATTAATCATCATATATGGGGATTTTGCCTTAATTCCCATTAACACTAATAGGAGTTAAGTCCATAAATCCCCATCTATCAATATAAGAATATAGCCCCAGGCCTTCATTTTTGCATGAACCTGTGATTTACTAAAATTCCATTTACAGAAACAAAAGCTACAGTAACTTTAGAATAACTGTAAAAAATAAACCTGAACTAAGAAAATAAAGGATTTTCAGATTGTCATCTTTGTTCCCAGTTTATGTTATTGATCCTAGTACAGGTACGCTGGAAAAACACTCCAGTACATACACTGTACATTAAGCATTATCTTTAAGATTCTTACCTTGCATAAGTTTGAGTTATTTTGACATCATTTTAAAATTTAGCTCTGCTCTCATGTCTTCATTTTATTTTGAATACTTAGTACTTCATTCATTCTTGGTGAGCATTTTTAATTACAATAGTCAAAGTAACCACTCAGCATGAAAAAGCAGTACATTCAAATTTTTTTATACTTCATACCCACACAGCAAAAATGTATCCTAAATCATATTCAAGAAGGTTGAAACCATTATATAATACTTCTAATTCAACAGTAAAATGATACAACTTATTAAGAGCCTGTAAGAATATTTTTTCTAGATAGTCCTAATACCTTTGTTTCTTTTCTAAATAGAATACACTATATGCTAACAAATATGGTTGTCACCACATTTGCCAATATGATCACAGCAAGGTGTGGGTTGATATGCATTTTCCCAGCTCCCCCTCCCTATATCATAACTGAAGTTACAATGATGGTGCCAGATCTTTTTTTTTTCCTAAATCCTCCTAAATTCTATTGCTAACTTACTCAGTGGTAAAACTCAGCCTCCCTGAGGCATTTTGGTTTCTCAACAGTGCAAAATAATCCTTATGATTTCAGAATCTGTCTCACTTAGTGTGTAGTCCTCAGCCGCCCCAGTCATATCATCCAGCACAGAAATCTTGGTTTTGTCCCTTCTGTCACTCCCAAAGCACTTTCCTTTGTCCCTTCAGTTAGTTAATTACATTTCCCGGAAAGCGCTACCCTATTGTCTAGATTCACCAGGCAAGTGTCTCTAGTCTACCCAGAGACTCTAACCTTCTTCCATTTCTCCAAATTACAGATAATCCCAGCTCACAGCCTCCTCTGCCCCTCTGCCTCTAGTGCTTCAGCTTGCGTAGGCCTTAGCTTTTTCAATTCCTTCCTTCCTGGCTTTCAACAGAGCGAGGTCAACAAGATTTAGCTCCCTCTGGCTACAGCCTTCTCCTTCGGTCAGACAGGTCCCAGCTGGCAAGCCTCTATGAAGCACTCTCAAATCCAAGTGGCAAATTTACTCCCATATCTTTTTTTTTTTTGCCCAGAAAAAACACCAAGCTGCATCTTCAAGGCTTTTCCTGACAGAGATTGTGAGCCCCTGCAATCAGATATTGATCGGACGCTCTATCACAATCATAAGGAGAGTGAAGGTGAACTAAAAAAAAGTGTTAATAGTGCAGATGGGTACTGAATACGGGTAACTTAGAAAAAGTGTTTACTATTTCTTCTTTTCCTATCTTTAGTGATAAAACATCAATCTTCAAAAGCACCTCTAGGAAATCTGAACTTATTCCCTTGCTTAAAAAAAAAAGTAGTCATTACATTGCTTGATCTTTGAGTTAATAGATTTCTTTCTGAGTCAATGGATTTTCAAAATGTAATTGTACTGGAACACATGAAAGCTAATTTATTGGATTAACAGGACTAGATAAAGATGAAGATTTCTAGTCTGCTTTCCATCTATAAGCACTCTGTGTGCTACAATATGTGGAATCTTTGACAGTCTTTTACTTGCAGTATCTTCTTTTAGAGATTTGAATTGAATGAGGGTTTAGTGACTTCTTGTAACTAAAGCAGCAGGATTTCTAGTATGATTGAAGGGGTACAATACCGAAGATTTCATGTTTCTAGGCAATCTTTATTAGCTCCCTATTTTGAAATGTGTTTTTCATTATTTATACGAACAATGCTATTAAGTGAAGATTACAAACCTGGCTACTCCATAAATTTAGAAAACTGAATGTATAAAGTATATACTACATACGCCTTGATCTGTAATAATACTTTCCAAGTATATATTTATACCTTATAGTGGTTAATTCTTTCAGTCATTTTGGATAATTTTATTGCAATATTTATACTAGACTTTATAATGTTGCAGGATTGTTTCCCAGATTAGCAAACTGGAGGTAAAATGTTTCAGAACTGTGCCTATGACTACCATTCTGGTATGACCGTTGAATTACAAACCAGGGTATTTGAGATCTATGAAAATAAGATTAGGATTGGCTCTTCAGTGGGCAGCCTCTACTTCCATCCTCTTCTTCAACCTGACAGAAACCCATGAAGTTGACATCTCTGCCCCAGCAATGAGTCCACTCTTTTCTTTCTTCCTTGCTACTAGTCTAGACACACATACACTGGTTCACAAAGGTAATTAATTAAAGAAAGAAGCAGGTTAGTAAATGGAGCTTGTGCCCTTTCAAGATATATTGAGACTGACTCAGTTCCCCAAGTGCATTTAATGTTTTTTGAGATAGCCTTAACGATCCCTAAGAGTTCCTTGAATATCTAGGCTGGTAGATGTATCATAGGATTGCAGTAGACCTGCATCTTTTTGAACCAGCACCTGAAAGCCAGGCAGCATATCTTCAGACATTTCAAATGCCACTAGATGACTTTGTGTAAACAAATGAATTAGACCCCTTCTCCCCAGTACTGGTTCAGTTCAACTCCATGTTAACTTCTATGCATTGCTGTGTCACCAGTGTAGCACCTCTAAAACAGTATGATTTACCTGAGACGCTTCTTGGTGTGTTTCATGCTGATAGATAAAATCAAAGACCACCAATATCTAATCAAGTTTGTTTAAAGTCAGAGATTGTGTTTTCCTTCCCACAGCCCATTTTAGCAAGAGGTAAACTTCTGAAGTTAGCAGGTGCTGCTCCTGAACTTAAGCTAGTTCAGCTTTACCTTTTTTTTTTTTCTCCCTATTGCAGACAATACAGTATTTAACGGCCAACAGAAGGAAACCTGCAGGGAAAGTTAGTATGGAATTCCTAAGTTCTTCTTTGATCTAATTAGGTTATATTTCCCTAAGGAGATGAAACAGAGGATGATTTCAAATATACACAACGCATTTTTAATAAAGATTTCTACTATTATTTCATTCAATCACTCATTGAAACCAAAGCCAAATTCCAAGTGCTAGCATATAAAATTTAACAACAACTTTAAAAAGTCACAGAATAGATATCATCAAAAAGTTATCTGAACAAAAGAAGCATTTCAGAAAAAAAATCAATTTTTCACTTTAGCCAGAAATACCTTTTGGTGTTAAAGCAAAGGCATCTTCAGGGACTCATCACTTGTCTGCAGAAAAAAAAATAGAATTTTTTGTTAACTGAGAATATGACGAAGATCAACAAAGACAGGTTTAGTGCATGATGTTTGTTCATGTAATGGTCGCATACATTTTCATACAATCCCTTACACTATTGCTTGAAAGTGAAAACAATGTAAAAGCCCCTGAGCTAAAGCTTAAAAAAGTCAATTAACTTGAACAAGTTGCAAAATGTGATTTTTGTGTAATGCAAAGGAGCTAAGAACATACAAGTTCCATGGAACTTATTAAGTTATGTTCAACCTGTAACTAATAACCAATCCATGACACTCAGTAACAGCTGTGGCAAAGCTTATTATACAGTATGTCAGTACCATGTTTAATTTTTTTTAGAGTAAACATCCTAGATGTTAACTAGGTGATTTGGCTTTTGATACAATGATTATTTGCGAGCACAGAAACTTAAATATGGCCATTGCTACTGACAATCAACCAGAAAGAAAAAAACAACCTAAAACTAACTAAACCAGTCCATTTTGCAATGTTTCCATCCTAAAAGCTAGGGAAGATAAGTAGATTTTGAAGCAAACTGTTGAATTCAACAGATTTTGAATGCTTTAAAAATAAGGAGAAGGGAGTCAAAAGCTAAAAACCAAGGATTCCTCACAGATATATTGCCTATAGCCTTCTTTTAAGTACAGGTTGAATGACAAACACTGAAAGTACTAATAAGCATCCTGAAATGACCCATACTTCTAGTAAAGAAAAGTCATGAACACATTTAACAAGAATAATGACAGAACAGATCCCATTTTCCAAACCATTAGCAGTGATGGTGGATGTGAAATTATTTAACCCAGCAGGAAAAAAAATAAAGCTATACTCATCTATCCCAAGCAGAATCTTAACCCCGGCCATAGCACTTTAGATTCCAAGGTCCTGAAAGCAGGTGAAAAACCTAATAGTGCTTTGTGCACAAATAATCTGTATACTTATTCAGTGAACTTTGCATTTTAATTTTGGAAGCTGAGACCTCTAATATTACAGGTAATAATTTCAAAGTCCTAGACATTTAGCTAGTTCTTCTCCAGCTAAATTTTAGTTCTATTGACTTCCATATGAGTATTGTTAAGTGATTTTGGAGYCAAACTTTACAAAGGAATTAAGCAAAACTTAAAACATAACTTGAACAAAACTATTCACAAATAACCCACCTAGACACTTAGTAGTTCTGAATATGTAAGCTCAACAAAAGCAAATCCAACAAAGAACAGCTCGGAAAGATTAAAAACATTAACAAATATCTTAAAATCTGACTTTATACGCCCATGGATAAAGAAAGCCAGAGATCTCCATCCACAAGCACAGCAATCTTTTCCAAACAGCTCAAATAATTTCCTGTCTCCCCATTTAAAGCTTCCTGAGATCAGAGGCAAGTCCACCCTCACTCAAATGCCCAAATCATCTGACCTGTCCTACTTACAGGAGGAGGGAAAAGTACCCACCATTTTCAAATTAGTTTAGGATTAGAGCTTTCATGCCAGAACTGAGAGGCTTTACTGCACAACCTCAGCCTGCAAGGGCTCAAATCTACAGATCCCAGTTGCCAAGGAAGTGCTTAGCAACCTATCTTGAGGCAGGACTAAGAAGGGAAGCTCTCCATCTGTGCTTGTAAAGGTCTGCCCTTATTCAGCAAGATTGTACAGGTCACAGGCTTAGAAAGAAAAAAAGACATTTCTTTTTTGAGTGAAATCCTGGGGTTCTGGAAAATTTAAAAAGTTGTTTCTTATTAAGAGAGTGATGAAGTATCATAGCTACTCCCAGACTCTCTATTTGGAATGTCTAATTCAAGAATAGGAGCAATTAGGTCATCCTCAGTTTTATCCACTGCCAAAATTAATTCTGGAATAAGAGTTTCCACCTATGGAATTACCCCAGGACAGATCATCAAGAAGGATTCAATGAGTCAGACAAACTCTTTATCACGAGTAACAGCGTATCTACATTGTTCCTTGTAAGGAATGCCCTACAGATATTCAGCACAGAAAAGCATGTTCTTAGGGATGTGTGGCATTAGTCAAATCTTGTTACTCTGACACAGATTTGGCATGTCAATTAAAGATAAGTATTCAGTGATTAATTTAAATCACAGATAATTTCTTTTTAGCAGTTATGCTAAATCTCTGGCAGATTAACAAATTACAGTTAATGGTGGAGCATGGAGTCCACTGCAAGTTTTTTTCACTCATTAATTGAACTGCCATACAGCCATAGATTGCTACTAGCCTTGCTACACTTCAGATCTGTAATAACGCAAAGATGTAATGCATAATATAGGACAACCCCATTACTTGGAGTTTTTTGCAATAATAAATCAAGCCAGTGAAAAGATCACCGATGTTTATTAGCACAATAAACAAAAGGATGAATCAATATCCTACCAACAGCCTAATTATTTGTGGCTTCTTCCCCAATCATTTTGTTTCTTTAAGACCAGTTCTCCAGAATCAAAGTACACATCAGCATTCGGGTATCTGAAACTTCTGCATAACTTGGCAAGACAGCAGTAAAAGTTTTTGCACTGGAAGCTGTGACTTCAGTAAAGAAGCAAAAAAAAAAGTTGTTGTTTTTTTTCTGTAGTAGAATCTGAGTAATGAATGATTTGTTAAGCTTCAGGAAGAGTTATTTCACTCAGAGAGACAGATCTAGTGCAGAGGAGAATGATCTAGAGCCATAGTTTTCCATCTTCTGGTGTTTTAGGGATATGCCGGAATAAACTTCAGGATGTCTGAAGTTATGTACCAGACTGAAGAAACAGTTTTTGTGAAGAAAAAGTATTTGTGTGATGGAATTCCCATTTCTGAAGTGGAATTATTCATTGCTACTGGAAATATTTCTACTGGGCAAGCATTTGGAATGGATTAACATACACCAAAAAACAACCATTAGCAAAATGTTTTTCATATGGTGGCACTGCTAAAAGAGATACATTCTACTTACAATATACTGAACATATTTAGTAAAATATTCTCCATTTTCACAAAACACTTTTAAGGATAAACATTTGCAGTAAATTAGACGCAGTGTGAACTCAGTACATGGTGTTACCCCTTTCTTTGCTAACAGTTATGAGAAAATACTGCACTTTAAAATGCAGGTATGTAAAAAAAATGGCAACTCAGGTAAGCTAATTCAGAAACCTCCCTTCTAGAGCATACAGTTCATCCTACAGGAAGAGGACATTTTGCAGTGAGAATCCCTCTTCTAGTTCTAACACTTTGTCCTTTCCCCAGTCCTAGAACTCCTGTAGAGAGCTCTCTTCCATGCTTTCTCAGCAGTGGAATGATTATCTGGTATTCATTCTTTTTAATTGGTTAAATGCATTCATAAGAGGAGGGTTTCTTCACTTGGCTTTGGTCTGCCCTGCTTTGCTTTTTTCCTCATTGGATCTTATTAAAATAAATAGAATTTTGAATGCCAAGAGCAATGAAATAAATACATGCTGGTAGAAACAAATGTACGTTGGTAGCACCCTTGGAAGCATTCTCACTTTCTCATACTTCAAGGAACTGAATTGTTTAGTTGTGCTTGGTTGTGCTTAATGGTTACAACTGTATATATTGCCTTTTAAAACTGGAGTGCATATCAAAGAAGGAAATGAATATGTAAGCAACACTTGAAGGCTCAGTCCTTGTGGGAATTCTGGCTAACAAAATCCAAATGCTTTGGAAAATGCTTCTTCTGTTTTGCACCTAACTATTTCACTAGCTGGTCTGAAGAGAACAGAGTCTTGGCTCCCTCCCCATACTGATCTCCTACTGAAAGCCATATTACTGCTATCAGCACTTTGCACATTCTCTCTATACTGTTTGATAGCTGGGTAGCTGCAAAAGCCTTTACCACAAGTTAGCCTTCTTTTTCAGGAAGTTAATGACAGTTACTGAAAAGTCAGGGTCTGAGAGTATAGCATTTTCTTTCACTCAAGACAATTCTTAGTTGAAGCTTACACAAAATTAAAGGAAATTAATTCACCACAGTCAGTTAAACTGAGAAAACTTCCACACGCTCTTGTGAAAAGCATTAAAGATTGCTTTATCTAAACACAGTATCTGCCTGCATGGGAAATACTGCCCATTTTCTTTTGTGATTGTAATTGAATAAACTTATATGATTAGCTATAATGTGGACTCTTCCTGTGCTTCTATAGAAAGCACAGGACTGCTTCTGATGTGCAGAGTTCAGATGTGTATATAAACTGTGTATATAAAGCTTGGAATTTGAATTTAAGGAGGAACCTTCGGCTTAAATCTAAGATTTCAGTAAGATTACATGACCAGGAAGCCATGGCAAATGTATTCATCAAACATGGCAGTGAATAGTAGAGATTCAGAAATACTTGACAGAACAAGTTAAGTGCATTTCTTTGACTGTTCATATATTCTGTACCACACTGCTGCCAACTCAACAACTTCAGTATGAAATGCCACTGCTTTAATTTTATCAGCTATACATAGTTATGTTTTGTGGCAAGCAAGAATGACTCACAGTGAGAAGACTTGAGGCGGTTTTCAGCATGTAAACACTTCCTGTCTAATGGACAGGTGAAGAAGGAAAAATCTCCATCCTAAAGGTGCAACAGTTTGGTGAAAATGCTGTTCCTTTCCATAGCTCTCAGTTGCAGCTGGCAGGATGACTGCAGAGCCCTTAATTGTTCCCTCTTTTCTATTCAATACATTTTGTTCCCAAACTGCAATGAACATTAATTAATTAGATAAATCAGCATACGGGACCTCCTGAGCCATCAAGACCACACTCTTCTACCACAGACACAATACATGCAATCCCTGTTGCTTCTTTATTTTAGAGAGCAGACAGTTTCACTTTCTATTAACTCACACCGAAAAGCTGTTCTGAAAGTTACTGCTCTCACAAGATCATACATTTAGGTCCAGCCTAAATTTACTTGTAATAAAGGATGTTCTTGTCCTTTGGCTTAAAAGATTTCCCCCTTTAGTATTTACCCTTCAATATATTTAGAGGCAGCAATCATGTCATCTCCTCATCTTTATACCAGCTTAAAGAAATCAAGATTTTTCTTTCTCCTGTCCTAGAACTAGCTAGCTCGCTGCTCATTCTTTTCTGCGCCGCCTTCTACACATTCTTTTTTTGGAATATGCATGACTCCAGATGACGCCTCACCATAAATAATCTCTAATCAAGGCATTCCAAATATTAAGCATAAGAAAATACAAGGAAATCCTTCAGATTTTATAGAAGCTATATTTACATTTCTCAGATATCAGTGTGAATCTCAATGGTCTTCTACTCCGACTTTGTAATCATATTGGCTTGCCGTTTCATGCAAAATAACCTATAGATTTGAGGGACTTGCTTAAACTTACATTCTTGAGTTCCTATATTTAAGAAATTTCATCAGAGGCATATTGAAATCATTAGCTGAATAAGCTTTGGATCCAGTCTGAAATGCAAAGGAAAACCAAGGAAACTCCATCAATTTACTCAAAGCAATTAGGTTACCTAAAGTGTAGCCTTAGTGCTTAGGGCCAGTGAACAAATTTAAAATGGAAAGATGCTATTACCACAAAGTCCTAATCGGCCACAGGGCACCCTGTCTAATTATACTAATCAGAGCAGCAATAAAAAGCATGTCGAGTTTCATATTTTTCAGAGACTAAGACAGCAACTTTAGCAAATCTCACCAGTAATAATTAAATCTATTAATGTGTTCTGTAACATACTAGCTTTTCATGTATAGAAAGAGAAAGCAAACTTATGAGAGATGAAAACTAGGGCAATCTGTATCCATTAAGTTCCCAAATTATGCTGCTTTTGCATCAGTGTAACAAAATCAAAACCGTCCTTCAATTTTTGAAAAACTATCTATTGCTTTCCTAAAATAATAAAAATCAGTTATTTATAGCTGCAGCAAACTAGGAGAGCATACACTACAAGGGAAAAGCTCATACTACAAAATGAGAGGTAAAAAAGTTAACATTACGGTTTTTGGAGAGCAGACAGTTTCACTTTCCATTAAGTGGCATTGAAAAGCTTTTCTGAAATTTACTGCTCTCACAAGAACATACATTTAGTTCCAGCCCATAGCAGTAGCAATCTTAGTAATATACTGGACTGTGCAGCATTCATCTGGCTCAGAAAATAAATATTTTCTGTTTTCCTTTCCATGTTATATACCAGTTGTGAAATTATTTTTAAGTCTAGCATTCTTTCTCAGAGTATTACATCAAAATTAAAATAATAAAAGCTGAAATTGCTAAGGGCTAATAATTAGCCTGTTGCAAGCATCCTATTTAACAAATTATATCAAGATTAAAAAGTCAAAGTATATTGAAGATAAAAGTAATATTTTGAAGTATTTTTGAAGAATAAAGGCCAAAGATGTTTTTCATTTAACCAAGAAACAAAATGGTAAAAGGAAGCAATACATGCGTTACAGCATTTCTGTACAGGCTTGGGTGCTGAGGAGGTTATGCTGAAATATGAAGCCACATCAGATACAGAATCATATGGAACAACCAGCACCACTCTCTGAAGCCTCCACTGATACGGAGTATCTTATAGCATTTTTTGCATGTTTTTTTTCRGAGCAGGGTGGTAAGGGAGAGGAACAGAAGAGGCGGAGGGATAAGAATACACACAGCTGTCTGACCAAGTACTCCCATTCCCTATGGGCTGATCCACAGCTTCAGTAAAACAAATAGCACACTATAGCTGTAAAATTATACTTAGTTTGAGGCAGCTCTTCAAGACATTGGTTACTTGTTTTAGGCAAAGATTCTCTTGCGTCTTATGACTTCCTTTCCTTACAATACTTAAATCATTTAACTCATTCCCTATTCCCCCGTGCCTCTAGTAGTCCTACTAGTCCTAGTTCTGCCTTCCTTTTACTGCAAGTCACCCTGGTAATCCTCATTGCTCACATCAACCTCCCCATGAAAATCCCTGTACATTACATCTGTGATAATTTCTTAGGGAATTATATTTAGCTTTTGTTTATAATGAAGTAAACTCCAATTCACTCCATTGTCTGCAAAAAGCTTTTCCAGGCTTATGTCAAATGGAATTGATAGCAACAGACATAGGTTATGGAGAGATCTAACCTTAACCTTTAGGAGGCTATTAGTCTGCACATGTGTATAACCCACAGATATGGGGCTTAGCTCTTGGTTGTTTTTCATGCACTTGCAATAAACGTAGCTACTAAAATTAGTAATGATCTTGTCCAACTGGTCTTTAAACTTTGCCTATAATTTTGCAGAAACTTCATAAACGTCTGCTTTCTATGCAATTTTTTATGAATTTCCCACAAACTCCTCCAGAATTTTTCAAGGCAGGTTTTTAATGTACATCGACTAAAAATGAATATTCTTCACAAGAATAATATTTCACACAATGCTATTAAAATTGCTTTTAGAAGTGTTCTTGGCAAGTCCAGAAGATTGCATGTTAGAATTCTGCAGTGAGCTAACACTAAACAAAGCAAGTATCATTTGACTACATTATGCATAGGACAAATCTAAATTTCGCTCAGATGGATAGATTAGTAAAAATTATAATGGCATTTGGAACTGAAACAGGTGAAATTCTGGAAGATTATTTATTTATTCATGAAAATGTGATTCTTTGGTTCAAATGACAGCATTCAAAAATGGTGAGAGTAGGTGACCTGCAATATTCAAATGGAGGCCTTATTTTGGAAATCTGCATTTATATTTCTATCGCTGGGATCTGGAAGGATTTCACATACAATGCATATGCACAAACATCCCCACAGATGATTACTATAAAATTGWTGCAAGTGAACAGAAATGATATAGCCATACATACATACTGACAAGCACATTGACGTATATACAGCCATAACTAGATTAAATTTTACAATGTAGAAAATCAGCATCTTTACATTCTATATACTGTTTTATTATTACATCATAATACAAAAATTTCAAATACTGATTCTGATTTACAGAATTGCTATAAGTATTAGTTAAAATTATAGAGCCTCAATGTTGGTGTTTTAAGCTAGGAATTGCTGAAAATCATTAACCTTTAAGTATACAAAATTCCTTTGCTGCATCGGAAAATAATTTCCAGCCAGGCAACCACCAAGCCTGTTAAGGCCTTTGTGGGATTGGAAAGCGGACCCCTGTAAGATCTTAGTAGTCAGGTGTGGAAAAGGTGTGGAGCGAGTGTTACTAAGGACTGTTATCCAGATCATTGTACCTGCATTTAGCAGATTTTCATAGCACTGAGCTTAGAAAAAATTGGAACCAGAACAGATAAAAGCAGTGGCTTCATTTTTCTCTAAATGCAGGTGTGCAGTATTTAAAAATATAGAAATGATAAAATCTTAATTAACATGGCAAGCCAACAAAACATTTTTCACTTCAGTGGTGCTTTGATTCTTATTCAGATATTAAACATATAGTTTGAGCTATACACACATTCTTAGCTCAATCAAGAGAGGTTTTTAACCCAACTTAGCTGCTGAGGCAGTTTAATCCTAAAATTTTTTGTTACAGTGCCTAACCATCTCCCTAAAACAAAATTTCAAGTTAAATCAGTTGTGTTTATAATCTTTCCACTCTTTCTTCTGTGGGTCCAGAATGACAGATATGACAATTCACGGGAAGGACGCAGAGCAGGCTGGTTTATTACAACAGAAAAAAAATGTGTGTTCTGTAAAATTCCTATGGTACACAAAGAATGACCACAAGAAATGATGGCTCATATTTGAGCTATGTTACACTGGATATAAATGGTATTTGCTGGACTGTAGTTATTTAAAACACTTTACTTGTTGCCTCTAGTTAAGAGGAGAAAAAGTCAAATTACAGTTTCAGCCTTTCAACAGCTAAGGAAGTGATGGCTGTGTAGTCTGAGAAAACAGTTGCCTTTCTGGCTGAAGTGGTCATATAGGAGGAAGATGGCAGACGTGCAAGTTGTTTGAATAGGATCAGCTAATCTGGGATGCAAGACTGAGAGAAAAGTAAAAGTAACTAGTTAAAAAAGGTCTGCTATACTAATGTCTGTATGTGAGGCACTCACCAAGCTGGGAAAAATACCGCTCATGCTGAACTTCCTGGATGATCATTTTAATTATAAGGGAAATCCTCAAGAGGAGTAAAATGTCTGTTTAAAAAGCACATCATTACATTAACTGTTAACACAAGATCAGTGATAATTTTTCTGTTGTATTCTTTCTGAAAGCAAAGGACACAAAACAATCTTGAAAAGCTGTCTACTATGTCAAAATATAAGAGTCAAAATAGGAATGACCATAAGAGATAAAATAAGAATCAAGAGAAAGTGATATGACTGGTGCCACCCTGTGCTTTTTTGAGGAGTAATAGAAAGAGATAACAGTACATTGTCTGTACTGGTGAATTCTTTCTGAGTTATGAAAATCATAACCCAGAAGCCTATTTCAGTGAGACTTAGGCACATAATATTTTGAGGATTTGTGCCCAAATTTCAGTAATGCAGTCCAACTATATTTTGTATAACATACTATGGGAATATAGCTCTATCTGTGTCACTACAATGAAGAAGAAATCAACATACTCCGTAAATATTTTAGATTTCATTGTGTCTCAGAAATTGCTAATAAAAATATTAGTAAAGAGCTCCATGATGGTCTCAGCCTCAGCCTGAAGAGCAAAGAGTAGCTCCTGATCTCCCAGTTTTTGCTTTTATTGAGCCCTATGAAGCAGATGAACTGTATCCTGACCCTCTAAGAAAGTTTATCCTCTGGCTAAGGGAAAAGATAGCTGGACCAAGTGCAGACCCATAGATCATTCTCATTCCGCAGAACCAAGGCACAGCAGCTGTATAGACGATGGCAGCCCTGAGGTTACAGAAGTGGCTGTGGAAGTCACCACTGCTTTAATGATGATTTCTCTCTCCCCTCAAGGATCCTGCCCAGCACAGAGTTAGGAGTTAACCCTCTGGGCAAGCAAGTAGCACTCAAGAACAGTAATCCTCTTATAGGAAAACAAATCAATGCTAACAGTTTAATTCTGTTGTCTGTGTTTGCACAAAACAATCCTACTTGGTTAAAGCAGTTAAGCTTTAAACTCACACCGTATAATCATGAGCTGAGACAATGAACACTTGTCCTTCATGCAATAGTAGCCAAATGTATCTCTTTCCTTTTGATAGATTATGATTTTTTGTAATGAATAATGAGAGCCAATTTAAGTCAGTCTTTTCAGGGTAGAGAACAATGAAAAATTGCTTCAGTACAATTTAACTAGGGGATCAGTACAATTTAACTTTTTTCATCCTAAAGGCTGGAAGACATTTAAACCAGTAAAGTTTGACTTGGTTCAGGACTTTTGTGGCAAACTGACATACAAAATAGCTTAATGTAAACTGGAAGAGATCCCTCCATTTCTCCTCCTATGTTTGCCATTTTCACTGCAACCTTCTGCTATGTATTTCTCACCTGTTCTCTCTTACACATATGAGAGGTCCCTTACTCCATAAGTAATCTCACTCATTATTTCATCATATACAGAGAGAGAGAAAAAAAAAGATAAACAGACAAACACTTCAGATGAAATAAATTATGAGTTAAAACTTGGGTTTGGCTGAAGTATAGATAAAGTCCTTCTAACAGTGCCCCAGGTTTAGAGCTAATGTGTAACAGCTCCCACATGTTGGGGTGGGCAGTGGAGTCATCACTACTCTCAAATCCTGTTTCTTCTTGGACTTTGGACTTTATACAGGAATGTGGAAGGGAAACTGGCACTACATGATGTTGGGTAGACAATGAAAGGAAATAAGGTTATTTCAGGTTTTTTTTTAAGTCCTCTTACTGCATGCAAGACCTCGGCTGCTGGGTTTTACGAACACTGAGGCACAATCTTGTTTTAGGAGTTTTGGTTTAGCTCAGAGAACACAGAAACTTGTTTCTCCATCTGTACAGGAAAAAGCCCTGGCTCTGGTTTCACCCTGCCATGATGCTTATGAAGAAAAAGCAATACCTACAGTTTCTATCAGGGATTTTTCATGGTTCTTGAGGGTGTCACTAGCCATGTGAAGGAGGGAAATTTCTTTCAATCCCTTCCTTCATTTCTTTATCTGCTGGTCTCAACTAGCATTTGAGTGGATGAAGATTAACAAATCCTATGCCTCTTCCACGTTGCATTTAATGTTATAAAGTTCCATTTGGCCACAGAGCCTTTTCAATGTATGCCCAAAACAACAACCTGAATGAATTTCATCCTTCAGGTTTAGTTTTTCACTTACCGGCTTTATCTATAAGGATATGAATATAAAATCCTCTACTGGGACTTCCTCTATATGATATACAGTATTTATCAAGCCACAAATGCTTGATAACATGTTTTCAGCATATTTGGCTGCCCTCACACAAGCTGAATAATTAAGCTGACCCCAACAGCAGGTGCTCAAGATATAAAGAACTACTTCTCATGAGTAAACATTGCATATTGAGGTTCCTATTGTCCTTTATTAAGCTCTGTTAGCATTATTCTCATAATTGTATGGCTACTTGTTGCAAGCTTCATCAGATGAAACACCTGCAAAATATTGATACCTGTACAGGAATTTCAGTGGTACCCACAGTTTCTACAGCAGTGGGGATTCAACTAGTTATTCTAACCATTAATAGCTGTTACCCATAGTTATTGCCAAAATTCTATTGCTCAGCACTGAATATTTCTTTGTTTCCCATTCTGTCTCAAAAATTTCCCTTTCTAAAGTTAATATTCATTACCTTTTTAGCAATAAACTAATGACGTTATTTACTTAAATGACATTCAGCAGTGTCAAGTAAGCTCTGATACCCTGCTCCATTTCTCCCTTTGCACGTATCAACATGGTCTTTGTTTCTATTTTATTTTTATCTTCTGCCATCAATGCAGTAATGCAAATAATGAAGAAAATCATACTATGACCAACTAAAGCATAAGCCCTATGGCCTTATGCTTAGGCTCTCAAGTCTCTCAGTTCTTGATACCATTTAACAAGATGCTCACCTTCACTTTTACTTAAAAACAAATATTTTCATATTCCAGAGTGGTAAAGTTTCAGTAATGTGTCCAGCCATAAGTGTTACAACATTGTCTCTCATAGGGATGACTTCCAGAAGTTTGAATCACTCCACTCATCTTTTCTATAAAAACACCCTTCATTAAGACAGGACTGTCTGTGGAAATTAAGGTGACCCCACTTGTACGTAAGCTAACTTACCCATGATCCCCATGATATTTGAACAGTTTTTGTCTTCCTCATACAGCTGAATAGCAAAGTACTACTCATACAATTTTGCAATTGTGAACTGAGGCACAGGAAAACTAAGTGGTGGGTCTAAAATCATACAAGGATTGGAAAATGAAAAGAAGAGATTTGGGGTCTCCTTTCAGTGGGACAGGCTCTCACTGCCTAAGAGAGGGAAGTGGGAATGCCTTTGCCAGGAGTTGAGCAGAAAAAGGCAATACCATAAAATTCATTCTATGCATCTGTCATTTCTATCTCAAGACAGAGCTACTGTAGGGGTAGAGTTATATGGCATTACATGAACTGTACATGGAGCTCAGATTTCCTTACCTTATGATTTTTTTCAATTGCCCTGAAATGCATCTTTATTCTTATCCATTGTGTCTCCACTATTACAAATAGGTATCATGCTGGCATTCAGCAAAGTAATTCTTTTGTTATCCACAGATGGACAGGGGATTACATGGCTAAGAAATTAAATAAAAGCTAAATCCCTATGCTTGATAAAGCTTTGCTTGTTTTCTCTTTCATTCAGGATTACCGAGTGAACATCTTTCTCCGTCAGAACTGGAATGATCCACGCCTTGCATACAGTGAATATCCAGATGACTCTTTAGACTTAGATCCATCCATGCTGGACTCAATTTGGAAACCCGATTTGTTCTTTGCTAATGAGAAAGGTGCCAACTTTCATGAAGTTACAACAGACAATAAGTTGCTGCGAATTTTCAAAAATGGAAATGTACTTTATTCCATCAGGTGAGTCTCTAATCAAAATTTTTTTTTTTTAAGATATGAAGCCTAAAAGTGTAGCTACTGTTAATAAGCTGAAAGAATTGTTATTGGTTATCTTCAGTAGTTAGTCATGCAGAACTGTCACTAAAGTAAGTGTGAGTTTTGAATAATGAATTTTATCATCATTACTGTTCATTATTAACACTACAACAGAAAATGATCCCTAATTAGCTATATGCATAGTAAAAATAATAAGAAAAGTATCACCCCCATTTTAAAAAACAGAAACTAAGCCCATTCAAGCTAGGAGATTTGCACAGAGCAAATACTCCTGGAATATTAAAATCTGAGCAGGCCTGTGTATGAGTTCAAGTTCTTTCTTTCACACACTTCCAATGGCATGACAATCTGCTGTTATTTCTCTCACCATTTGGGATATTGCATTTGCTCTTCAATATGGAAATGGGACCTGTTTGAGGAAGCATGAGATTTAAAGAATAGCTCACTTATTGCTGGTGGGGGGAGGAGCAGAAAGTAAATTTTTGAAAAATTTTAGGAAGCTGTTAGCAGCAATCATATATAAGTATTGACAAAATTAAAATATTCTGACTCTTTTCTCTTCTCTGATCCCCACTTTCCTTGTATTAATACAGAAATCAGCAGGCATTCTTACCACTGTCTTGAAAAACCTGGTCTAATGAGAGATGCACTTGTTATAGGCATAGTAATGCCCCATGAGACAGGATTTAGATTTGGTATTAATACAGTGAACTGCTTGTGCAAAATGTTGCACTTTTCAAAATAAAAATACCTCAGACAAAATATTAAGGAGAAAAAGGTCATGTTTAGTTTTGCAAGCTTTTATGATACTGCACTAATGGGCAATTTGGCTCTTTTGAAGAGACAGGAGTCTGCAAATCAGTTTGTACACTAAGAGAAAAAAAAACAGATATTTGTGACTTGCATGGATGTACCAGTGGCATGGGAGCCTCCTTCCTCCCATCTTCCAGTGCAAGTGGGCAACATCTTTTCAAGCTTACACAAGGAGAAAGGGTTTGGCTAAACTTCCTAGGAGCGCAYCATATCCAAAAGGAGGTTAGTCTGCCGGTCTGGGAAAATAAACATTCCTTAGTGTCATAACATGCATTCTGGCACTAGACACCAAGAGAGAACATGCAAAAAGGACTCCTTCTCTGGACCAAAGTAAAAAGCAGAGCTAAATCAATTGTCTCCAAATTATCTGAGTCACCTTGAGATGCACTGGCAGCTACTATCACCTTGATCCAATAATTGATCCACATTGATCAAATAATTCCTTCTCCTTGCCCTACTCCCTCCAAATACACACAGCACACACAGTAGAGATACAACCACTCTGACAGAAGTTTGGATAGCAACTTCAGTATAATTTTGACTAAGTTCATAGTCATATGAAACAGAATATAAACACATGCAAAACATTATCATACTAAATTTATAAAAACAAACATTGACTGTAATGATAGCAGATGCCTGATAGTGCTTGTATTTCTAGTGAAGCCAGAATGTTTATGTTGTCATGATTTAATTAAGAAATATTACCAAGAGGGCCAATTTCTGAAAGATTTAAAATTATATAATTGACATGCAGCTGAATAGTGAATTTCAGTTGGTTTAGCTTTTGATGAGGGTAGACATGCAAATTGCTAAAGAGTTAACATTAAAAAAAAAAAAAAAGGGAAATGCCTAAACTGTTGCTTTTTATTTCCTAATCTCTCCTCCTCTCCCTAATTGCATCTGAACAAAATATTCAGACAAGTAAACAATGAGAAGGTTCAAATTGCTGCTCCAATAAATACTTAATATAAAATACTAAAATATTTATTGAAGCACAAAGTAGAACCCAGGTGTCTCTTCTTTCAGATGATTTGCCACATTGTTATCTAGAGAAATGAATTACGTGAACCTAATGCCTACCCATCAGAATTTGGGACTATTTCAACAGGAGATGACTAGTTTCCTCCTCTGACTCTCCCCCTTCAGCTCTGTCACTGGCAAGCTAAACAGAAGTTATAGCAACAAAGGAAGCCTTGGAGAGGGGAGAGGGGAGGTAAAAGAGTGAGACACACAGCCATGCTTGCTACCTATTGCCCACAGCATCTAGCCCCAGTGCCAAACACAGGGAAATGGACTTAAGAGAAGGAAGCAAGAGCACTGTTATTCTGAAAAAGGCCTTATATGTAAGGAATTAATTTTAAGCCACTCCGATTTTTGGAGAACATTCTGTCAGCTGAACTAATAGATGACTGTTGGGGAGAATGGCCATGCCAGGCATTCTCTAGCAAGAAGAAAGGTGCAGTCATGACCCTAAATGATGAATAGGCACCTACCAGTTCTTAACATGCCCAGTGAAGGAACACATACACCTTCACCTCATATGTTCTTCTTTCTCATTTCTCTGTGACGTATCACTCACTAATGAGTGTATTGACATAAAATGTAAAAATATCTTGTTTCCCTATAGATTGCAAAGTATTCAGCAAGAAATATCGTGGTTAGTACAAAACACAGCTGCCATTCAAAATTACAGGCATATTTTAGTCTACCACCAATACCCTAAAAAGTTATCTTAAACCTTTGTGTCGACAATATAAGCACCTTATTTTAGGACAATAACACATAAATTACTTTGCCAGCATGATTTGCAGCTGACATCTGTTATGAAATTCTTGTAAATCTGGGTAAATTTTATGCCAAGGATTTGAAATACTGTAAAAGTACAATAATTCTGCTCTAACACAAAAAAGCATGCTGTTGTTGCATTCCTTTAGACTTCCCATAAAGTTAGGCAACTCTCCTGAAAAATGTATTTTTCTGAAAGTCTGTAATAAGTTGGCTTTCTGCATTTTCCACAATTTTTGTCATCATAGGCTACGGGAATGAAATGGGTTCATCTAATATCTATCCCTTTTCAGAGATTTTTAATGGAAAATTGTGTTTACTTCAGTTTTTAATGACTCCCAGTGTTCTGATGCACTCTTCCTGTGCATATATATGCTATTTTTGTGGTATATTTTTAATATATGTTTTGTGTTCTTTCAGATTGACTTTAATACTGTCCTGTCCAATGGATCTCAAAAATTTTCCAATGGATGTGCAAACATGTATAATGCAGCTGGAAAGCTGTAAGTTTGAATAATGTATTCTCCTATAAATACTTTTGTTGAGATTTCAACAGCCACCCAGGGGATAGAAAGACACCCAGTAGTGACAGGAGAACTAACCTTTTTAAAGTAACCACTGATTTTATCAAAAGAATCTGTGAAGCATTAAGATACTTTTAACCTTACTTGCACTGACAATCAACAATTTCAGGTAAATATAAAGCTAAGTATGCAGGGTCAAAGCTTACCTTATGCAAAATTTATGCATAGAGGGATTCACCATAAATTCTTCTCTGTATTCACACATACACATCTGTATGTGATCGGGGGGAAAGTGATATGGGAAAGTGGAAAGGATATATGAGAATAATTTAAGGGAGTGATTTATCTGACTTACGTGAACACCCTGAAATCCAGAATAACTTGGGGTCCTTACAAAAGGAGGCAAGGTAATTTATACTGAGTACCTGCTCTTCAACATGCCTCCATGTTATAGCTGCTTATCTGTACTTTTTATATGACCATCCTAGAAAGAACTGGAAAGAGGGTTTACTGCAAAGGAGAACTGTAGAAAGGTTATAGAGTATGTCTATGTGTTTAAATATACACATATACGTACACACCACATGTGCTTTACACAGCCCTCATCCCCTCATTCCTCCCTCTCAACCAGGGCAGCACCCTGGGTCAGTGGAACGCCCTCCAGAAACCACAGCAAGGGCTGCAGGGGCCTCAGGTAGGAGGAGGCAAAATCCATACAAAGTCTCATCCATCTGGGGATCAAATGATGATCCAGCCATCAGCCATAACACTGGCGCGTTTCACAGTCCTCAGAAGGCTGCCTGAGCTTAATGTGATTTGTAGTAGCACAGCTAGCTTGATATTGAAAACAGCTAGCAAAATGCAAACAGAAAAATAGACCTGATGGCCTTCTAACACAGAGACGGTGCAATGGTTTGCCCAAACCCAGTGTTGCACTCTCAGCGGGAAAAGCCAAATTACAACTCCAGATGATATAAACACTCTCTTTGTAAAGTCCTATTTGCATATACAAATATCCTGAGGAGAGCAGAGGGGAAGGTAAAAACAGATTAGAGAGGACAAGCTTTACAGAATTATCTTTCAATTAAGAGTAACACCTTATATGTGAAACAAAGCTAGCATTTGCTAAGTCAACCCACTGTACATTGTACTTATCATCTACCTTGAGATGTCCTTTCAAACAGAAAACAGGATGGAAAGTGTACAGAAGCTATGCCATTTCAAGGCCACCATGCACAAAAAGACAAAAGCAAAGTTTCTGTAAGATGCTAGGATCTGAGCTAGCACAGTATGTGTGAGGAGGAAGGCATAGCACGGATATGCGTTAAACTCTCATTTCCCTGTGATATGAAATGTTTGGGAATTGCCTTTCCCCTCAAAATGAGACGGATTCTTAGCAGAGAGATCCTCCTAATGATGTAAAAAACAAAAATAATAAAAAGTGTTCTCTGAAAGATTTTGGCAATTTTGGAGTTTGTGAAAATTAACGATGGAAAAACAATCAGGTAAATAATAAGTACCCATCTTAATGTGAGATTTATATTTATAGTTTTAGGATCAATATGTAAAATATCTCAGAAAAGAAGTTTCTGCACATAGAACGAGATTACTGGATCGTTTGAAATAGATTACAGAACAGAAATACACTGTATATAATTTGATTAAGATACTTCTTGCCTTTTTTTTTTTAATGGAACAAAGCAGGGGCAGAGGGAAGTGGGAGGTGATTATATATCAGTCAGTATGTCAGAACTGTTTGTTGTATGGATAACAGTATGCTTTTACAAAAAATTGCAGGGTGAGTATGAAAGCCAGATCTATTTTTCATTACAATGGACATATGGTAATATTACAGAGCAGGCTTTTAATATGAGGTCAATGGCTGAATCTGACAGCAGAGATTTTCTTGACAAAAATTGAACAACAGTTTTTTGTTCCAAATGTCAAGGAATTTAGGGGAATGTTATATGTTCATCACTTAACCAAAAGTGAACATTCAATCTAAGGAGAGAATTCTACTAATAACCAATGTCACCTTTATAATTAATGTGACTAAAGACAAGGTTAATAGGAAGCAGTTGTATCAGAGTACATACATATGGCAGGTACATTCACTCTATATGATTAAGTTTCAAACAGAAGGTATCATAATATTTGACTGAGCAAGAAAAGATATAATTTAAAAAAAATTGTGTTTAGAAAGTTATGAAATAGTTACTTTAACAACTTCATAAAACTCAGCTGCATTTTCCCTCTCTTTCAACCGTTTTAAGGGCAGATCATACAACAACTGAGCATTCTTGAACAAAAGAGGCATCTGTTTTGCTTTACAGAAACCTTGCAGGAGCTCACAAATTCCCACAAACTGCACCGTAGGGAACCAATACTTATTAGTTGAATAGCACTGTAGATGTTCTACTGTATTTCCCAGCTGAACATTTTGCACTGCAGTCTTGTTTTTAATCATCCAGTTCAGTGGGATCAAATTCCCTGCTGCACATTCACATAGTACAGAGGGGCAATGTTCACAAAAGAAGAGCTTAGCAAAATACAAATCAGTGTTTCAGTTTGAGATATTGCAATATTATAGTTATACAGAAGGACCACTTAATTTCACAGGGAAGTTAGAAGTAATAAAGCCTTCTCCGTATCCCCTTGTCTGACTCTGTTTGAACTGTAATTCCAGTTATTGAAAAATAGGGACTATGGCCAAATTAGCTGAAAATTATCAGGCAGAAAATTTTGCAGCATGTAGGAGCTCTGATTATACCTACATGCCTGCTAGCAGAATAACCAGTTAGGTTTGCAAGAAGAAGACAGCAGTTCCTTGAAACTGAGAAAAACAAGTTTGGGACAGATCCAAGGAAGGTGGGCACAATGACACAATTTCCAAGTGCGTAGACCTTCTAGGGCAGTAAGTTATCTGTCCAAAACCAGTTTCCCTAAACAGTGAGTACAGCAAAGGAATTAAGACACTTTAGAAGAGTTATAAAAAATATCTACATGCTAGACAGCAGAGCTAGGTTAAAAAAATGCTTAACGTGAGTCTGAACACTGACCACTTTCCAGAACTTTGAAAAAGATGAACACAACCATTCAAGATCCACAGTCACCAGATAAGAACAGGCATCTAGTTCTCTTAAAAATTACAGAAGAAAAAAGGAGGATGGATGCATTTAGCATTTTCTCAGGCTTATCCACTTCATATCAAATCTCCTGAGGTAAGAATTGAAATAACCCAAAGAGCCTGAATCCATCCATGAAAGAGATTCTTGGATGGATTCAGGCTCTTCGGGTTATTTCAGTTTCTAGGCTACAGTGTCAAACTCTCATGTGAGCCTGTCTTACATTCTTTGGTGCACAGTGAGACAGCTTGAACAGGGGAAGTGAAGTAAATACCCTGCTGGTTACTGCACTGTCCAGGGAAGTGAAAGGTGTGGGTTTCAAAACTGCGAACACAGATCTCTTGCATCCTGGGCAAATAATCTAATCATCAGGGTATTTTATACAAGCAAATTGGTGGCAGGAACAAAATAGCAGCAGCGGTGCTTTCAGATGTTTCTCTTTAAAGTGACCATCACTGCTGTCTTTTGCACTGAGCGCCAACTTGGGAAGGCTATTGTACAATTATGAATTTCCACCACCTATTTATTTCAGTTTCTTTAAATTGCCTCTGATCTTGCAAGTCTTGTTCTTGCATGTGACACTAAGCAAATTAAACTGTTACTTAGAAATTACTCATGTTTTTCTTACTCATTTTACCATCATTCTAGGTTGCAGAGCAAGACTCACAGTTACTTATAAAGGACAAACTGTGGGTTGTACCTCTGCTATAAAATAATAATCTTGTTTAGTAACACATTCTCCCCACCAATATTGATACTGTTGTTCCAGCATGGAAAGCTCTAAGTGAAAAATTCATGCATAGCTTTTCTCCCCAAATGATATTTTTATTTTTAACCAGCTCTTGTAATGGTTATTACAAAATCACTCTAAGCAGCTGGATTTGCCCCTGGTCATTCATGATGAAGTGGTCACACATAATGAAGTGTCTGAAAAATATCAAAGTGAAAATGTCTTCTATTTTTAAAGGATTTCTTTAACTAAAGGATTTCTTAGCAACTAAAACAAACTATTTTCATATCTTAGAAAGGAAGCAAATCAAACTGCACATGTGAAATAATCTCTTCTACATTTTTGTGCTTTATGCCAGGGTAGTCTATAGACATGTGAGATAATTTTAGTTTTATTCTGCTTGAATAAAATACAAAGAAATGGCAAATACATATTTATTTTTGTGGCCTATCTCTCAAGGAAAAAAATGTTTTTTTTTTCATGTGTTACAGCTTGTTGCATGTCTTTTTAAAATTCACTTTTTTCTCAGTGCATTCCCTTATTACAGTTATTACAGCATCCCCTATATTGCAGTTATAACTATCTGTGCAATTTAGTATTCCTGGATTTTCAAACAATAGTACTATGAAAATATTAAATTAGTTACGAAAGAAGAAATATACTATGAAAAGCACTTCCCTACCCAACAGAATACTTCATTTTATTTTGATAATTACAGTCTCTAACTTTTTAAAAGAATGGCCTTTTTTTCCCCCCGTTTGATTTATGGGGGATTTTTGGTCTTTCTAGACAATCATCTCTCTGTCTTCTGGCTTTTTTGAGGAAATTCACTCTGTACTATACGATGCTGCTACCGGAACAGTACAATTTCTTTCCTCCCAGTCTCTCTCAGATTGTGTGCATGAAAATCTCAGCAAGCAGGCCAATGGCAGATCTGCATTACAGGAGGGGGTATGCACTTGGCTGCTTTCGCCCAACAGCACAGAGCTGCCACTATAAAGATAATAGAACTGAACTGTATTTCGTCCCTGGCAGGGAAGCCAGGGTGCTTACCTGAGTGAGAGTAATTATGGGCACATTAGGTCAATGCCTGCTTTTGCCTGAGTGTGCGGCAATTTTCTCTGCCTTCCATTTCAATAGCACAAAAATTGCCAACACCTCGCCCTGTGGTTTCTACTCTGCAGAAGGGTGACTCAGCCCACTCTATACCTGAAGTGAGACCTCACACACAGCTAAAAACAGCTAGATATTTGTAGTCTTCACTTTCCAATCAGCACAGGAAGAAAGGGCAGGAGTAACTCTCCAGCTGCTGCTGAACCCACAGAAGCTGATATTAAAGTGACAGTTGAAAGTCTATAGGCTCCAGGAAGGAATATTACATTTGAGAAATGTGGGAGAGAACTGGGCCTGAAATGTTATTCTTATCTGAAAGGCTAAGAAGAATAGAAGCTATAACTCCCAAGGGAGAGATCCTGTCAGAACGACTTAGAGGGCAGTGCAAAGGGCTGACCTTTTGCAAAGCAGCTCAGAAGTACACAGAATTAAATCCTGCTTTCTTGGAGCTCCAGCATAGACTTAGTCCTCAAATGCAGCACAACTGATTTCTCAAGCTAGTATTTTTAATGGCTAACATATATTAGAAGAATTTATTCTATCCTTTAGCTGAAGTCAGGTACGTTAGATCGATCAGATCCTCCCCACGCTATGTTGTTTGGAATTCAGGGCACAATTCGAACCTCTGCCATGTTCTTAGAAATAGTAATCTGCAGGCAGCATATCCTGGAGGCACTCTGCTGGGCTGCCTAACAGAAAGGTAGTAAAACTACTCCAGTCAGCACAACCGTAACCCTTGCCTCAGCTGGATACCTAAAGAGCTGCTCAGTTTGCTGAATAAATCCAATGTTACTCTTGGACCTGTACCTTAGACAGTAAATATAAAAAAGAATGGAATTTAGATAAATCACTAAGATTAAAAGAACTATAAAAGAAAATGTGTAGTCAAACCAAATTCTCTTGTACAAAAATGCTAGATATTCAGTCCAGTTGTTTCATGCCATTTATGTGCTTGTTTATTGAACAGAGACAAAGAGTTAGGTTTTAATATGCCTTTAGCTAGTGCAGTAAGACACAAGAAGAGAATAGCCTTCCTGGAGTAAAACAGATTGAGTAGAAAATTTACAGGTTGAATTAATATTCAACTGGAATACAAGTTTGCTCAAAAATTTCATTCTTCATGGCTTGGAATGGTACTACAATGGTGGTTAAGACCCTGGCAGCATAAGTGAGAAAAAAAATCTTGGAATTGCCAAGACAATTCTGGTTCAAAGGCATGGAGACTCTGAAGATCAGGGAAATTGCTTATGCTAAATAACTAACCTTATTTATCTGTAATGGGGTAGTCCCATGGAAATAGCCTGAAGAAGAGAAGTTAATACCTTCAAGACTCTTCAATAATTCTTCAAGACAAATTTGTTGGATGCCCGCTGTCTTGCCTATGAGACTATGGGGCTTTTAATGCCTACAGCTGAAATTGAATTAGCTAAAATAAAACCTTCATGCTCTCAGTATGTATACATTAAACTGATATAAACAGCTTGGTTTCAATACCTTCTATAGAACTATGTGGATTGATGTAGGCTGAATGGACACCTTATTTGTTTAAGGTGGGTTTTGTTCTTATGCTTCAGAATTGGATGAGCAAAATAGTTATATGTATTAATAAGATTAATAATAGTATTGAAAATAAAACAAATACAATTTACCTTTTCTTTCAAGGATTTCTTATAAGAGTGTTGGTAATAACTTGCCAACACCATTTTTGAAAAGACAACATCAGAGTTTTCTTGGGAAAAGAACAGAGCAGAATTTGGCCTCTTTAGGGACCTGTTTGGAAGAATCCCATGGGACAGGGTCCTAGAAGGAAGAGGGTTCCAAGAAAGCTGGTTGATATTCAAGGATCACCACCTCCAAGCTCAAGAGAGGTCTATCCCAATGAGCAAGAAGTCAAGCAAAGGGGGTAAGAGACCTGCATGGATGARCAAGGAGCTCCTGGCAAAACTAAGATCATTAAGGGGTTAGAGCAACTCTCATAAGAGAAAAGGCTGAGAGAGCTGGGACTGTTTAACCTGGAGAAGAGAAGACTGAGGGGGTGGATCTTATTAATTCATTTAAATATCTGAAGGGAGGCTGTAAAGTGGATGGGGCCAGACTCTTTTCAGTGGTGCCCTGCTTGAAACACAGGAAGTTCCATCTGAACATAAGGAAAAACATTTTTCCTATGAGGATGACTGAACACTGGAACAGGTTGCCCAGAGTGGTTGTGAAGTCTCCATCCTCCGTTCAATAGCTGTCCAGACACGTTCCTAGGCAACCTGATCTAGGTGACCCTGCTTGAGCAGGGGGTTGGACTAAGTGATCTCTAAAGGTCCCTTCTGGCCTCAACCATTCTGTGATTCTGTGAAATGACCAAGAGAATGATTTAGTTTTCCTTCTTCCAGACAGTTACATTGCCTTGCTATTTAGAAGCACTTCAGTAGATCAGATTCTTTTTCCCCCTCAATCTCTTTTGCAACCTGGAATGCATCCTGAAAATTCTCACTCTAGCTAGACAATATTTAATGCTTTCTAAAGACACAAATGGACACTAAAGCTTTTAGAGTTAGTATATCCGTTTTGTCCAATTTCTGCCTAAAAGTATTGTATAATATTAGATAGATGGATTAGATAGACTGTCACTTAATTTTATTTGATGTCTAGATATCTTAAAAACTTCCACCAACTATTCCAGACACAAATATTGACAACCATGACTCAAGATAAGGCGTGGGCCTTATCTTGTTCATCTCAGGTGGAGGTCTCAGTCTGCCAGCACATGCCTCACGAACTAATTAGCTGGAATAACTTCAGGCTCCTCATCTGAGTAGTTTCTCTTTATGATAACTATTTGCAGAGAGGCTACAGTGCCATGAGGACATAGTCCTCAATCCTCTTCCTGTAAACTTCCTCTGGCAACATTTCTCTTCTGGGATGCTAGCCTTGCCATATTACCAGCAATTTACCATCTGATTTTGCATACCATATGTGCTAAAACAGGGTCGTTGGGTTAAAGCAGTGTAAGTCAAAGGGGTCAGTATTAATGCAACCTAATCAGTATTGTAACTTTTGAACAGCGCTGTTCAACAAACCAGTGTGTTTTTCTGCCTTTTCTCAGTAGTTATGACCATACTGATTAGATTTTGTGTGATTTGAAGCATCTTTATAGATTATATTAATCTTTAAATGATAGAAAGCTGATTGCATTAAAAGGTAGCAGAACATGTTGATTCTACCTTTTTGTCCATTCAAGCAGAATTCTTCTTCTGTTAATACCATATATTTTTTTCTCCTATTGCTAAGTGAGATACCAATATCTGTTGTGTACATTGCACAGTAGTCACTTACAAAACATCTTGTAGATATCATCTTGTAGATAATTTTCTAAATAAAGTTTCATAGTGAATGGAATATAAYTTAAATATCTAATGAGAAAGTCTACTTATTTTTTAAGTCACAAGTGTGTTGTGAGGCTAAAAGCAGAATGTTCAGTCAGTCAAAAAGAGTAGGAGAAAATATCTACCAGAGTCATGAGCATCATCCCTAAAGAACAAGAACCAGTAAGACTCAATAAATAATGTACTTGCATCACAGCAAACACACTTGACTGTCTTGCATATTTTAAAGCGTTACATATTACAGATAATTTTCTGTTTTTTCTTGCACACAAAGAAGTCTAAACTTTTCTCAGTGAACCACTAAATTCCCATATACCTTGTCAGACCTTTTAAGGTATTAACACATACTGACTTCAACTAAGCCTACTGCCAGTAAAAAACTCCTGCAAGACTTTAACTAGCCCTCTTGTGGAAGTAATTTGCTATTATGTAAATGTGATTGCTATATGAAAAAGAAAATGTAAATTACATTAAATTATTTTAGCTGTAGTGTTAATTAGGAAAATATGAAAAATTCATAACACCAACTTTTAATCAGTTAAAGTTATGATAAAAAGTAATCCTGTTTGGACAAGGATATTACAGGGAGCATAGACACACATGATACTGCTTCCCTCAGGTCTCTTTCATGGTTCTTTCCACTACAAGGAGAAACAGTTGCTTCAGGGCAGATATCTTTGTTGTAATCTTTTTGTACAAAGAACGCACCCAAATCCTGTTTCCTTGTCACACCAGAAACAAACAATAGCAAGCAGTTTCCTTGTTTCAAAATCCTGCAGTGCAAAATTTCACACTGGGTTCAGTACTTGAAGGTAAAATACATAGGAAAATGGGATAAACTAGCACGTGAATTTATAGTTTCAGTTATTCTCAGTAATGGTCAATATACATGCTTTTACCTGGTGAAATTCAAGAACAACTGTGAAGTATTTTGCCCCTCCATGAATCACAGGTAAAAACTTTGCCTTTTCTGAAAAGTAAGAGCAAATATCTGGACAGTAGCCAGACAACAACAAAAATATTGCAAACTGCACTCTACTTTAGCCATGGTAGCTTGTTTGTGGCCCATAATGTACAAAATCTGGCATCTCTACTTCTCTCAAGAATGCATCCTTACTCATTTACAGACCGCAAACCCAAATCCTAGCACACCACATTTCAGAGACAGAAGTCCTTACTAATCCACCTAACTTAGTTCTGCTAGATGTGGTCCTGCAGACCATTGTATCAGGTGATAGTCTCCATTGCTTTCAGCTGTTTCTGTAATATAAAAGGGTCACTTTTTCCAAAAGTGAGTTGTAACCTAGTATAAAATAGGTTGGTGACTGACTGTCTTTTTAAAAAAAAAAAAAAAAAAAAAATTAGAACATCATCACTTGGACCTTTCCCCATAACACTGAATTTCCTAATCACCAATAATAAAAATATCTGGTAGCAATTTATCGTAGTGATCAAAACCACCTCTCAGTGAAAAAAGAAAAATATCCTTTTGAGTGAGAGACTGAATATCATGTTGGGCTGCAGGAGATGCAAGTAAGTAGCAGATATTTCTATTCTGTTCACAAAGCAAGAGCAAGAAAGGATGGAGATAATACAGTAAGACTGAATAGCAAGAATCTACAAATAATATGGATAACCATTATGTAGCAAAGGTTTACACAGTACACGGGTGTACTCAGAAATAGATCCACAGTTTTTTTCTTCCAGACACAGACTGGGACTCCCTTTGGTCCTCCACACCAAGTTTTCTTACCATGGAAATCAGATATGATGAGAGAAAGAAGGAGAGGAGGGAAACATTTTATACTCAAGTCTTACTCCAAGATGAAGTTAGGATTCAAGAGCTGAGAAGTACTTCCATCTACTTCAGGATAAGCTCTGTAAGTAGACTTACAGAGCATTTACACTTCTGTGTAGCTGATAAAAGGACTCTCTGATTTGTCTTTGGGTCATCTCTTTCTATACTCTTAGAGGAGATCAAAAGAGGGCCACTGAAATTATCCAACTAGACAAAATACAATGCCATTAGAGGCATAGCAAATACATGATTAAGTATCATGCTTGCTATTTTTGCAAAACCAAGAACAGGTTATCAGTGGAGAAACAGGGCTTCTATAGGCTTCTATCTGAACTTGAAAAACAGTGCAAAGGACATGATTCCTGATTTTGTGACATTGCTGTGAGTTGGTTCTTCTAACTTCCTCTAATTCAAGTTTCTAGATTGTGCCAACTGTCTTGCCAACCACCTTCTGTGTATTCAGTATTTACGGACATAATAACACAATAAAGATACCATTATTCTCCTTCTCCATTAAAATCCCTAAAGAGAAATATCCTGGTTCTTCATAATTATTACATACTTCAGCGCAGTTCTTAGAAGATGCACAACATATATAACAATATACCATGCACAGCACAAGTTTGTGCTAGTAACTACACATCTGTTCAGAATAATTTCTTCACATTTCGGGCCCACAGTTTTCTCATAATAAGCTGATCTGACCATGTAACTGTTCTTTACTGCTCCATCTGTACAATGATAACCACATAAGGAAATAGAGGTTCTCTAATATTTTATCATGTAGGCCATTTGGAAAATACACACTGTACATCTTTAATCTCTGACAGCAGACCAATATTAGCAACAGACATTTAGACTTTTACTTAACATTACCCTACTGAATGATATTCATTAAATTGCTTTGAAGATAATGTGCATACATCAATCAGGTAACTCCAAATTAAACAGCCAAGTAAGAAGCAAAAGCTTAAGGTTCAGTATTTTTGGCATTTAGTTTGAGATATTTTGCCTTAATTTCATTATCATACCTTCTGATGCTTTCATCAAAAATTAAAATCTTGGATTGAACCTCTCTGTATATACTGGTCAGTGGCAAGATAATGCATTCCTGAGATATTCTATTTGACCATTTATGCATATATCCACCCAACAAATTGGCACATTATAATTGTTAGAGTTACAGGAACACAGCTGTATCTTTTTACGTATAAATCATTTGTTTATTCAGGTGTTTCCACTTTCATTTGCTGCAGTGTTTTCCACATTCTATTGCTCCACATTCAAGCTTGTTGTCATAATATACAAATAGCAGAATTTGTCTCTCAAGCGGTACAGTAAATATTTTCCATAATATTTATACACATTTTGTATCCTGTCCACTGAATAACAGACTTGAAAAGAGAAAGTTGCTAGTTACATTCATCTATCCATACTGAGAATCTATGATTTTCAGTTACTATGATGCCTTAGGTTTCACTCTTAAGATACACATGTAACAGATGCAGACAAAGAATATGACTAAGTTAATGGGTCCTTTCCTCCTCCTCCTTTTTCTTTGCTCACTAGCAGTGCCATTATTCACGAATATCAAAGCAAAACTTGAGAAAACACAAACCGGATATCTATCTCATTTATTTTTAATATTTAGATACTACTAAACTCAGATTTTTTTTTTTAATTACAGTTGTGTCTGAGACATGCTCAGCTCTAGTCATGATCTTTACTGCTGTGACCAGTGCTATACACACACAGAACAAAAAACCACACCATTACTTACTTCATTCATCTATCTTTTCTCAGCTAATCAGTTATTTATTTTATGCAGACAATGAAATGCTTTAGTCCTCTTCATTTTTATTCCTGTAAAACTCATTTTAGTAGTGGATGGCTGAGTGTGTTCTTTTTTTTTTTCCCTCTATCTGAGTAAGGTAAAGGTAATTTAGTAGAGACCTGCTTTGTTAAAATATCTAACCAGATTTCCATTTTGCAAATGTAGGCCTCAGTACTGCAAATATATATGTATGAATGCCATATACAGTCCCACCAAACTCAGGCAGTGGCCTAAGGATTTTAAAGTTATTCACATAATTCTAATACTGTAAACATTTATGACCAGAAATTGCAGGATCCTAAATCTGAAAAATAACACTCAACTGCCCTTGAGGCTCCAAAATTTTCATTAGCAAAGCTCCCTACACTTCTGCCGCTTGCTGCACACATAATCACCCAAATCCTGCTGGCACTAAGCACTTCAGTGCCTTATCCCTATCAGGATCATAAGCCTCTGCTTATCTTTGCTCTTGAGACTGATCCTGAAGGTGATTTCAGAAGCCGCCACGGTATCTTGTCATGCTGCAGGGAGCCCAGCCACTTCAATAAGGGACACTGATTACGTTACTCAACAGAGCTCCCAGAGTTCAGGGGCTGGAGCACTGATTTTAAGCTCCATTGCATATATAGCAGCATATGCCTAATTTATAATAGTATATATACTATGTACGGTAACTGCTAGTTTTTTTAATGGCCATTTCTAGAGATATGCTTTTTTTCCCCCTTATACATAGTACACACAGCAATACAACTAGCATTCAGAGTCATTTTCTGTGTTATTCAGCAGTTCTTCACAAAATTAATTAAGAAACAAAAATATTTGCCTTTTTTGAGACATTAAGAAAACACAGTTAGCTCTATTGCTATTGATATTCATCCTGAAAATTTTCTAACCCAGAAGAATAATGTGGTTTTACCCTTTTGTGCAAAGAATATTCTGGGATTGGCCTAGAATATGAATTTCAGTTTGTTCCGGCATGACTGACTTAATTCTTACAAATTTTCTAATTCTGCTTTATATCTGCAAATGAAAAGATATTTCCCACTGTAGTCTTTCTTCCTTTTCTCCATGCCAACAAGACAGAACTATATAGTAGAGGAGAATTTCTTTGGAAAAAGAAAGAGTTTATTAATTTTTTGGAACTGCACCATATAAGGATATACTGTCAGTTAGAAAATCAAGGATACCTGCCATGGTTGACACTGCTTACTACCCAAAATTCAGAAACAAGTTAGAATTATCAAATAGTTTCATATATTTATATAACTTAAGTTTTCCTACTTCCCCCATTACATGAGTGTTACAAAATTTTAGATTTCCTTAACTCAACAGGCACATGGTTGGGACAGGTGTTTCACATTTAATAAAGGGCCACAAATTTAACAGAGATTAAGTTGCTTTAATTTAACATACTTACACAGTAGAAATAGGATATATATCATATTACTTTTGTTTTTTTTTTGTTTTCTTTGAGTTGAACATAAATTCCTATGTCCATTAGCTCTTTTATATTTTAAGACACATTTACTGCATAAATATGAACTCACAAAACTGAAATTACCATATTGAATGATAAAGCTATATTTGGGTATTTTAAATGTAAACACAAGAAAAATAAATTACTACATCAGCACTTTGCATACACTGTTATTATTTTTAATAGCATGTACCATGTAAGAATTAGTGGCCAGGGTAGACAATTAAAATTAAAAACATGCATTAGAGATGAGTGAATCCGATTTAGTGAAATACATTTCGGCACAGCAGTTGTTTCTTGTCAGTTCAAAGAATTTTACTCAGGGGATATCACTTCTGGCCATAATCTACATGCTTCAAATGATAATCTGCTTTACACACAACTGCTTTTTGTCTGAATGCATGCAAAGTTTGCTAAGAGCTATACGTTCCAGTTTTCATAGTTTATGGCATTCAATAGTGAATTTTAAAACTGTATTTTAGAATGTTGCATATTGAGGAAGACAGTAAAATAAATTTTTCCATACACATTTAATATATGCATGTAATGAATTGTTAAGACCTAATCTTAATGAAATACTTATTCAAAAAAATGTGGTCTTGTTTTTAGCATATTCATCCAGCCCTAGCAAAATACACAAGTATGTAACTGACAGTCATCCTGAGTGTCTATCAATACCTTGTATAAGATACTCTCCAAAAGAAACATAAAAAATCTAGAAGCACAGAGAGGTGTTGGAAAGAGTTTTAAATTTATAATCACTCATTCTTAACTGACAGATGTACTCAGTACAGGTACCTTAGAAAGGATGAAGCGTGTCTCAAAGCTGAGCTCAGCGTATCAGGGCATCATGACTAAGCAGCATTCACAGATGTATTCAAAGAGTAATGAGGTCAGTGAATAGAACAGGAGAAAGATTTATGTGTACAAACCAAACATCTTATTTCCTTCACTGAAACTCAAGGTTCCAGCATTTATGGGCAGTATTTGTGGGCAGTGTTACTCTTAGAAAGTCCTGAACACTATCCTTTGAACAGTAATTTCTTACTGAAAGGTTAAAAGATATTTCCATTTATCACTAGGTTACTCTGATCAGCTTTTTAGCTTTGGACTAAAGCAGAGAGGAAACATAGCAAAGAAGCAAATTAAATGGGTGAAAGCTATATAATATAGATGTAAAAATGACTCCATTCTTTTCCTTGTGGTTCAAGCTATTATATGTAGTTCAAGTGGAACCTCGTGGTTCTAGCTGTTACGACAATAGAAGCTATTTAGATGTAGATTTCAATTTTAAAATCTCATTATTGTCCAAATCTATTAGATTCTGAGCAAGGCTTTAATGAATGAGAATAGGAAGCGCTTTTCACTTGTCATAACTGGATGGAATTGAATCAGAAGAAGTGTGGAAGAGGATGCCAAGGATACACTGCAAGGTTAATACTTGACATATTCAGAGGGAGCAGAGCTATTTTCCTCAGTGGTATCCCACGCACATAGTCAGCTGAGAGAGGGAAACAGGAGGAAAGACTACTTGCCCTTTACAAAGTCTGGTCCCTGGTTAGTACTTCTACTACAGCTTTTACTGTTTTATTTAAGCATATACACTCAAGCATGGGGTAAGGATGTATGCAGGAAATCTGAATATTAAAACCAAATGCCTCTTAATATCATATTACTTGAGTCAGCTAATATGAGAAGATGATTACATTCAATTGTTCTTGTTTTGTACCAGTTTCAGAGAAAAGTATTTTTTTCAATTCAGCTAACTTCACTCCTGCAGAAATTCTCATTGTTTTCTTTGTAGGATTTGTACCTAACTTACTTCAAATCCATAAAACTATAAATAAAACTTTGACAATACACAATTTCACACCACATAAAACGAGAAACAGATTTGAAACTGAAGGGCCTGTTTTATCCTTCCTAGGCGAAGGAGGGTAGGGTTTTCAAAARCACCCAAGAGAACTCAATTTTTAGTTCATTTTGGTGTTTTTGTTAACTCCACTACCAGACTACCTGATTAACAGGATTTCACAAATGATCAACAAAACTGGCTTTTTTTCCCTAGATTAGTATGGTATAAAATGGCAGATAATGCGTTTTGGTTAACTTTTACAAGGAAACCTGCTGTATTTTCTCATTTTATGACATTTATTTATATCATCGCTATTTGGAATGTCCCCGTTTTAAAAATTTGCAGCTGACTTAGAGTTTATTTGCCTTTTTTTCTTTTTTTTTTTCAGTTGGATACACAATGAATGATCTCATTTTTGAATGGCAAGAAAAGGGAGCTGTCCAAGTAGCAGAAGGGCTCACTCTGCCACAGTTTCTGTTGAAAGAAGAAAAGGATTTATGTTACTGTACCAAGCATTACAATACAGGTAGGAGAGCATTTTGATGATTAAAACTGGAAAGACGTTTCCTGCTATTTTGGAGAGGTCTCTTTTTATAAACATTCTCATTGAGCTCACATGAACATTAAAACATATACCTGCATTTTGCAGGATAATGCAAAATAAATAAAATAACTGGAACAATGAAACAAAACTAGTACGCTTAAGAAAATACATAGCTGAAATAATTGAGAAGCAATTCAGCAATTTTTTTTTTTTTTTTTTTTTTTGCAAGGGGTGCCGAGGCCACATCTGTACTGTGGGATCTGAGGCACTGCCTGGATTCTGGGGTTCATACACTCGCAGCGAGTTGTCCTGGCTCTGTCAGAAAACGGCACGCGGGGCTGGGAGGGAGACTCAACAGCTCATTCATAAAGAATGTCCTGTTGCAATCCAAATTAAGGCAAAGTGCTTCTCAACATGGAGTTTATCACAGCTGCCACGATACCCTAAGGGAGGGAAATGATCCCTAAACTCTGCTTAGAGTGAGGAGGTATTAATACTGACATTTTGAAGTGTTCCCTAAAACAAATTGGAAATACCTGACGTGTACCTTTACTGTACAAATACTAATATCTGACTAATCCTCAAAAAGCTTCAAAAAATGGAGATATATACCCTTTAGGAGGATAATTTTTTCATTCCAACATCATTTTGTTAATGAGAATACTGAAATTAACATTATTTTTCTTTTTTACCATAATCCCTGCAACAAACAAGAAAACAAACTTTATTTTAATGATTTTTCTCTGACTCTTTCTAATTATACAGGCAATCTCTGCTTCATGTTTAGGGCTCTCCTGCTTTTGCGCTATTTTAACATGTGCCTATAACTGTACTTCTATAAGCTGTGCTAATTATATTATTAGAAGAACATTCGTTGTACAAAGTATTCTCTTCAGCTTTCTAAAGTTCATTTGCACAATGTAATATATCAAAAATCTCTCAATCAGGAATTAAAGCATTGCTGTGGGACTTAATCTGATATTGAATGGAAACCTGTTTTAAAATGTCAGAATTTCCAGTGATTTCCAAACATCTCTCTAAAAAACCATTTGCTTTCATTAAAGGCTTAAGAAACCATTGCTTTAAAATTCCCTGGGAAAAATCCAAAATGTTTCTTCTTTCAATTATTTAAAAGTTTCATTTTCATAATCTTGAACTGTTTCATTGCAGTAAGGTTAAAAAAAAGTTGATAATCTCAAATTAGTGTGATCATCGTAAGAATGCTCCTAAGGTCAAATAAAATATTAATATGGAACAATATATTAAAATATTTTAATATGGTCAAAATTAGAACTCCACCTCTTCATTTAAATAGCTCCCCTTTATCACAGTGAGGACAAGTTAAACATACTTTGACAGTTTCCTCTGAGAGCTTTTGTTAAAATCATTGTATTTTAAACATTTTGATGTTGACTGAGACTTCATTTTTTCAATATTTTTAAGCCACTACCTTTTTTTTTCATAACCTCTGTTTCAGGCCTGTTTATTTAAGATGGAATTAATTTTGCTCTGAGCAGAAGTAGGAAAACATGCTAGACCAAGGCCTAACATGCTAGACTCCACAGGTTCAGCTTGCGTCTCCTGTGTTTGCCATTCTGGCCCTAAATTGCAAAGGGGGGCGGGAGGAATAGCTGTTAGTGACAGCATGTGAAGGCTCACAGCTGTCAAGTTGTGCCTACGGACAAGCACATGTGCTTGTCCCTGTGAACTGCTGTCACTTTTAGGTAGAAGAAGAGATTTACTGTCATAACGACAGGACAGCATCAGTCACTATATTTCCATATCGCTTTGGCCAAAAACTGCATTTCTGTGGCCAAAGAGGTGCTCTGAACTGTCTGTGTAGACCACAGACCCTACTTAGAAACAGAATTGGGCCATTTGATTTGCATTTAAAAAGTAAGACTACCTACTAAGACAGAAAGCTTGGCAGCCTGCACACTGGCGCCCACCGCATGCGCCTGGATGCAGACTTTAAAAGACCTCAGCAAATGGGGAGACAACCGGGCTGCTGGGAATGTGCGGAGGGAAGGGACTGCCACGCTCGGGGGCACCCTCCCAGGCACAGGGGTATGCCCTCGCTGCGGCAAGCAGTAGAGGAGCTGCCCGCGCCAAGTCACAGCAGGAGAGCAAGCCCGCTTTCCCTTGGGGGTCATGCTGGCCCCCAAAGCAGGAAGAATGCTGGCAGGGCAACACGGACTGAAAAGCTCATTTTAGTCAGCAGGATTACATCCACTGTGACATTCTCCTCTACAACATAATGCTCGTCTTACTCTGAGGTTTTGGGGATTTTTTTTTTTTTTTTTTTTATTCTTCAGTATGAAGTTAGCTTCAGCAAATTAAAGGGGTTTGATTTGGTTTCGGGAAGGTGGGAGTGCCTTTGGTTTCTCTGTCAGAACTTGTATTATTAACTACTCTGTGTAGGCTAAAAAACACTAAACATGATATTAAAAGACAGCAACTCAGTGTTTCTTTTCCTCCATTACGCCATTTGAGTATGTGATCACTAATACCCTTTCTCTAAGGCTCCCAAAATGAGATACTGCAGACTGATACTTCTTTAAGACAATCCACAAGAAACAAAACAAATCATTTTTTAAAAACAGAAATAAGCCTATTTATCTGGCCCACAGGAGATTACATTAAAAGGGATTCTTAAAAGGATGCTAAGCAATTGCAGCTGGTATGCAGTCAGTGACTAAGTAAGTTTTCATTACGAATTTAGTTACAGTACAGGACAGAAAGCTTTTCTGAGACATCCTGTAAAACAGAAAAAACAAAAGTCCCTGCGAAACAAATCAACACAATGCTTCAGCACAGTATGTGGAAACTCATCAGTGCATGTCTTATCAGTGCTTCGTGCCCAATTGAAAGTGCATCTCTGTAACCATAGCTTGAAAAACAAACTGCTTCCAAATATAGGGACATAACAGTTGAGAGCATACTGGCTCATCAAGTCTAATGTTCTAAAGTGATGCAACAACATTTCTGATCCCTTCAGCTGTCTTTGCATTTGCCAGCATATCTGCAATGACAATTTGGGAAGTGAACTGAAATCATAATAACCAGAAAAAACACAACACGTGAACCATTCACATTCCAAGGATGGTCTTGCTTTACCAAATTATTTCATTCCTTTCCTATGCCACATTGCTCTCCTGGGCTCTTATGCAACACCCAGCTTTAATTTCATTCACAGGTACCAGTGGCTGCAAAAAGCCCAACATACAATGGCATGAATTCATGCATCATAGCATTAGCTAGCAAAAGCCTGCAAACACCAGCTGAAATAATACTCTGAATACTGACAGGTGTGACTTGGCTCTGTATGGGGCTATTTTTGATACCTCTGTATCTTTACTATGGCAAATCTGCTTGACTCCAGCAGGACATCTTCCTCTGAYGAAGAAGAGACTGGGATTCTCAGTCTCGCTCCTACCAAAATTTAACCCTTCTATTTTAAACATTTATTGAATAAAATATCATCAGCTGTCTGGAAGTAAAGGTCTTACATCTAGCAGTCCTTGCTATCTAGATTGCCATTAGATTCTCCTTAGCTTCTGCTTCTCCCCTCTCCACTCCTCCTAATGCAGCACAGCACGTGACTAGCTTTCCACCTTGCAAGGACACACTGGTGATTTGCATTCAACTTGATATCTCCCAGGCTTCCAGTCCTTTTCTGCAGAACTGCTACCTATCCAGTCCATCCCAGCCTGCATGAGGTTACTCCATCCCTGGTGCAAGACTGTGATTTGTCTTTGCTGAACGTCATGAGGATGCTGCTGGTCCATTCCTCCAGGCTGTGGAGGTCCCTCTGAACAGTAGCTCGGCCTCCATTTTGAGGTAGATAGGAATTGTAAGTGTGAATCTGCGCAGCTGAAAAAGGAATAGTCATTCTTTTCCAAATTATTTTCATTTTTCTCTTAATGTAGTCATTGATTATCAGTCTTATGCCAACAGTCAGCTTTATTACCTGCACTGGGATTTATTTCCAAGCAAGCTACCTTCCTTCCTGAGCAAGAACTTATGTATCCTGTAAATGATGGACAGCACTGTTAGCCCCTTTCTKTCACAGACTGCCTTGAAAGAAAAAAAAGATTGGACAATCCTACAGTCCTTTTGTGAATCTTGGCTTTAGATACACAGATGCCAGCCATATATTTCAGAACTTGGCTGGTTCTGCATCCCAGATATTCAAAAATCATAATTTCTAGCCAGGCTGCACGATCAAAGGTTCGGTCTGAATGTTTTATGATGAGGAAAAGTCAAGTATTTTCCAAGCAGTTTTTAACAGCAAAATATACTAAAAGTGCAATTTATATTCCATTGCAAATTGCAAAGGTTTTTTCTGGAGACTGCAATACTAAGGTTTTTTTGTTACTTTGTCTTCTTCTTAGAGAGGTATGAAAATAATTTCAACTAAGTTTATTTATATATAATCCATTTTATAGATACAGTCTCTTAAAATAACCAGCTTAGCCACACATACCACACATACGTATTTATGGAACATATTGCTTGTTTAAGAAATTTCATAAAGGGAAGGTGAAAGTGCAGAAAATATTTAGCAGTATTTCAGTAATAAGGAAAGCAGAGTGCATCTCAAATGACTGTGTAACATTCTGGGGGGAATAAAAAAGAAGTCTTTTTACTGAACAATAATAAACACAGCCAGACTGCTTGCCTAATGGCATCTGATAATGACTCAAACAGGAGAGAAAGTAAAAGCAGCAATTCTGGCTCAAGCACTGATCTTTTTTGATGTCAAAAGAGTAATGCCTGTTTTTTCATGGCCCCTGTCTTTTTTCATTCCTTCCCTGGACTACAAAAGACAAAAAGATACCACACTGATTGCTATCCACTAGATAACAGACACAAAAATCAAACACATTTGTCAACTGGGCATAGCTGTACCTGTGCCACTGTCTATCCATCTACAGTACAAACCATGTGTCATTTTATTAGCGTAATAGTTATGCTAATAAAATTTAGTTTATTAGAAACTTTGGAAGCTTTCTAATAAACTAAACTTTAGAAAACAAGTAAGAAAATATTTTCAAAAACAAAAAAGCCAGCCAGCCAAACTTCACTGCCTTTTGAAAAATCAAGAAAGAGCATATTCCTTTATCCCATTATGCAAATAAACTGAAAGACTGGTCACTCTTAAGAATAGTACAGAATCCAAAATGATTTGATAATTAGTTAGGCAAATGAAAAGGTTTCTGTTTAAGTAAATTTCAACAGACTTTTGGACTTGATGCTGATCAGTATTTTTCACAAACAGTGCCTACTTTCCTCTGAAAATTACTTTTTTTTCAAAAATTGAGCAGACAAAATTTTATTTCTAAAATTCTGCAGTATTGCCTCACAGGAAAGTCAGTTTATGTATTTCAAGTTCCTTTTCATGCTATCTGGTTGAAATTATGGTAGCTGCATAGTGTGATACATAACATAAGAGAGGTTAATTACAGTCTTATTTTAGCAGTTGCAGACCAACCAGAACGCACATCACAAAAGGGAGAAGGAAAGCGCCGGTGGTCTGTATGTCATCTCTCTTATGGCAACACGGTGTATCATATTGAAAATAGTCCTGTCTTCAGTCAAACAGTTCTTTTAATTAGAACACAAAATCGTCCTCAAAAAGAAGTATCGGCATTAATAACTTTACAAATAGAATGTTTCCCATTTGGCTTTTTTTTTCATTAATCCAGTTTCTCTGAGGACATTTGGAGCAAATCCCTTCACTGTTACTAACGCCGACAGAAACCACTGCCATGATGATTTCATCCTGCATACTGAGTAATTTAAAACACTAAGGCCCATATATATATGGGGACACTTTAGGAAGGCCTTCTATTGATATGATGAAGGATTTGCCTTCAGCACAGGACTGATCTAAATTTCACTTATCCAGCTTTCTACTACCCAGCACACTGAAATGTCCCATCACAGGATCAGATGAGTGCCAGCACTGGCCTTAAAGAAGGATTGGAAAAATGTCACTGAGAGTAAGACTATGATGACCAGCAGTTAGATCATATTTGGTTGCAGCTGAACAGCAGTGTACGTGCCTCCCACCAAGTGTTTTCAGTGTGGGTGTCCTGCTACAGACATCTGAATAAATGATGAAAAATTGAATAAATATTAGCCTTTTTTTCTCCATATAAAGGTACAGTGAATAGGCAAGAATATTCAAAGCATTGCAATGGCAGGTATTGACAGAGAATTTGGGACTCCCAGGCATCAATTATTAGAAAACTGTGAAAGTGCAGCAGACACCTTGCACATACTCATACGAAGTGTAATTACTCAATCAAACAGCATCATGAGAATTCCAGTTATTCAGCTATTTATTCTGATGCTCCTGTTGGGACTACCATTCCAGTGCATTAGAAATGTACTTTCATTTAGCACTATTTCTCCATTTAAGCTACAAGTACAGCCACAGCTGTACTTAAACCACTTCACAGCAGATCAGATATTAGCATTATCAATGGCTTTTCTTACAAGAAAAACTAGACTACCACTTACTAGTATCCAAAGTGGTATTAAAAACCAGCTCCTTCAGCAGATCTCTCTCCATCCTGCATGGATTAACAGTTGAATCTCTGCATGCTTAGTTCCTTATTTGTTCTTACTAATTCATTTTAAATTTTGCATTGTTATTCATTTTTAAGAATCTAATAGTAATTTATTCATTATTATTAATCTTACCTTTATTAATTATTTCTCAGGCACACTATTTCCTTGGTTCACTTTCCTGTGCTGATTATCCATTATGAACACGTTCTATATAGCTTCAGAAACAGCTGTTCAGCCTTCCTAGGAATTGCTACCATGACCAGGACATTGTACAGGTAGAGTAAGAAGAGCTCCCTCCAAGGGATATCTTAACGGAAGCCAGAAGGGGACAAATACATTTAAGTTCTACCAGCTACTCCCTCTGGAGCAATTTCAGGCAGATGAGAATCTGAAAAGAAGGACCCTTTAGGGCCTGACAGCTACTACTTATGCTTGATTTCCCTTGCACATTCTGCACTCCTGGCAGTCCCCTCTAACCACACAGGCATACTGCTGCCTGCTTACCCCACTGCCTAAACAGCACCAGCCATGGCCAGAGGAAGCTGTGCTGTGTGAAGGTGTGCCAAGGGGTGGAAAATTGCTGTTTCTACTGACTTCTCTCCTCAGATCACTCACAGGTGGCGGCAGCAGCCATGAGCAACAGAAAGAACATATGCCCTGCACATTGACTCCCAAGAAAAACCACTCAGGCTTTCTGGGTGAAAGAAAAATCTGATAGAATGACTGGAAGATACATGGAAATCATGGCAGCCCACAATACTGCAGATCTTGCATTGTCACCAAAGAACATGTGTAAGAGAGGAAAATGCACCATCCTCTGCATTTATACCAGTTTGTTCACATTGTATGCACAGGTACAGCACTCAAGAAGGCAGCACTTTTAGTGCCTTTATCACCCTTGAATCCCCAGTTAGGCTTGACTTACCTCTATTTCAGGAAAAAAACATTCTTCTTTTAGGAAACCCTCTTTCTACAGCTATGGCTGTTTTTCTCTGTATTACAGAAATCTGTCCATTTTATAGATTGTGTGCACATCTGTATTTAGCTCTAGCCTGACTGAAACTAGCGTTATGCCTTAATTTGTTGCTCAGCCTAGGCAAAACCATATTACCACAAAGATTTCTTATACTCTTCCTAGCCACTCTCCATGACATTTACAGTGCATATCAGAATCAACTAGAACTCACTTTTTATGAAGTGAGAATGAATTATTACAGTAATACTCTTACTTGCTCTTCTATCTCCTTCCCCAGCTGAGATGTCTGCATCTGATGCATCTGATGACTGAGTCTTCATCTGATGTCTGAGTATGTCTCTTCTGATGCATTCAAGCATCCAGTCAAATAGTTAAACCACAGCTAACTTGACTTTGACTTTGAAATGGAATTCAGGAAGAAGAACGGGGCCCACAGTGGTTTTAGCTGGTTTTAGCTGGAAAACAACTAACAGCACAACCTCTGTTGGCTGCCTCCTAGCTGAAGGTCACATCTGCTGGTGCAAATGTTTCTACTTTATTTTGCTTCTTCAGCCAAGTTTATGCTCAGCAAGGAAGGGCAGAATATAACATCATCCTCCCACACTTAGACCAGCAACCACTGCAACCACACTGCTGAGACTGACTTCTGCCTTTCTCCTCTGCTGTCTTCCACTGGTGAGAAATCCAATAGCCAGCACTGGAATAGTGGCTGTCTGGGTAGACACAAGTCTTCCTTGGGAGTTGCCATCTATTTGCGGATTAAGCTAACTTTTCAATGAGGAGAGGAGGAACACAGTGGTCTTGACCAGAAAACAGCAACTACAGCTGAGAGGCAAGTTCCAAGGTTGATGTGATCCCACCAGYTCCTAATGTGAATATATGACTGGCATGTCCATAAGCTCATTGTGTGTAAGCCCAAGGCAGGAGTCTAAGTCACACATTTAATGGAGTTAAGCAAAGTTATTTTTCCACTTTGTGGCACTTTTCACTTTTTTTTTTTAACCTTGGCTGATGAAACTTTTTATGTTTACGAAAATACAAAAACAGACCAAAAAAATCTTTCCATATAATTCCTTTGACATATCACTCACTTCTATTTCTGGCCTTTTTATAACCCCATTTCTCTTTTCTCCCTTTTTCCTTGGCTACTATATTTTTTATTTGCAGAATCTCTTTCATTTAGTTAGGATTGTGTTGTCCACAGCTATTCATCCCTTCCTCCTCAGTTCAGACAAACCTGACAAACCTGCAACTACATAAAAATAAACCACATCAGAGCTAATGTATTATTTATTGCTCGTGGTTTAGGACCACAGTATTTTTGTGCTGAGACCTCTGTGATAACTCAAGCTCACTTGAATACTCAGGAAAGAGACTCAGATGTCTTATCCCACCTTTCCTTGGAGTACAAGCAATGTACAAGCAATAGTCTATAATTATTGACACTCCATTTAGGCATACATTATCCATTCTGAAGCTCCTTGTTTTTTCCTCCTAATTTGTCCTGAAAGGGGAACATGAGGCCCTAGAAGAAGAAAATGTCGCGTGATGAATTTTAAACCTTGCTGATGGGGGGTTATACTAAAATAGATTGCAAGAGACCTACATTTGGTTAACACATTCCTGTCACTCCTTACCACCATGGCTTACTCTAATGTACAACACCTGCCTTAATCTACCTGAAACTGGCTTTCCTATCTTCACTTTTTCACACATCCCTGATTGGCTATCTTAGAAATTAACAGCACCTGCATAAACATTATAAAAGCACCATTTTACATAAAAGATTCTTTTTTGTGTTTTACAGGAAGGGTTATAAAGTTTCATTCCTAGAGTAGATAAGGAACAAAGTATTTTACAGCCATTTTACAGTAGAGCAATAGCCTGTCATCATCTAATTCAGGTATCATACACACAAGAATGACAGTTCTGAGTTATGACTGCAATATGACACACAAAACAGGTTAGTTTTCTTTGAAGCTCCTTCTCATATGCCAAGAAATGAGTTGTAAGGAGAAAAAAAAATGGGCGTTTATGGCAGACAGTACTGAACACATGTGGGAATGGTTCTTTACTCTAGGTAAAGAACAAAAAACATTAATAAAACTGCTGAGAAAGAAGAGACCAGTTCTGTCAAAGACCTGTGAATTAACAGAACAAATGTCACAAAAAAAAAATCTTCAGGGTAAGGATCAGCTTGAAACAAGAATATTATTTTGACAAAGGCCGGACAGTGCAGAACTTCAAACGATTATCTGGGATGCACCAAATGCTAAATGAACGAATGTAACACGTAGCATTTTGAAGAGAGAAAGTTGGGGAGGAGGGGGGAATCCTGGCCCTTTCTGAAGTAAACAGCAAAATTCCCATTTGCTTTGTTAAACCAGAACTTCATTCCTTGATTGAAGAAGAGAGAAGTTTCGAAGTTGGAGCAAGAAATGGTTGAGGCAGGATTTGGGCCACAGATTTCAGGAGTGCAGGATTCAGAAAAATGCAAAGAGATTAGGAGTGAAACTAATAATTGAGCTCGTACATAAAACTCCTAAATTATATCACGTCATTTTAAAATTGAACATGTGCACTTAACTGGATTTCACAACCACTGTCTTTCTTAATATAGGTATTTCTGAGTTACTCAGCAAAATAAAAATTTTACACAATGACAATTGCTATGACATCACAGAAAAAAATTGTGGCTTCACAGACCCCACTATTAAGAAAATAGCATATTTAAGAAATATATTTCCAAGCACTTATTATGCCTAGAATAAAAACATTTCAGTTTGGCTTTATCGATCTGAAACTCATTTCTGTACTCCAAACACTATTGTCACAGTACAACATACAATATGAATATAGGGCAAGCTGATAAATAAATTTGATACATAAATTCTGTTAATATGATAAATATGAAAGCACTCTTAATGTGGATCATTCTGTTATGGCATTTTAACATACAAAGACAGATTAGGAAAATAGCTATTAAAAATTACTGAAAAATACACAGTTTTTGAGAAACCCAAAACCAATTAAGAAATTACTACATTGTTTTCCATGTTAAATTTAGAATTAGTAAATACTTTCATTCAAACAAGTACAGAAATCTGATGTATATATATTTCTTGATAAGAGAAACTGTTTCACATATACACTATTTTGTTACTAGCAGCACTGTGTTCAGCACCATTCATATCTAAGTAATAAGAACACTGAAAAGAGAGAAAAAACTAATGAATGCAGATCAAGATCTATGAAATACTCTTTTGCTTACAGGGTAAAAAGCAGTCTGGGTGACAGAAAACACTGGTTTTGTGAGTTATGGCACTTCTCTGAGCAAACAACAGATTTTTCTGCTCTGTTACAGTTAAAACAGTGGGAGCTGCTGGATGTTCACTGCTTGGAAGAATTAGGCCACTCGATCAGTTTCCTGAAGTAGCCTAATTCCACGTGCTCTATTTCTGTTTGAACCTCGGTCATTGTGTTTTTAAGTCAGAACAGCTGGAATGGGGATAAAGGAGGATATTTAGAACAATCTCCTATTGATAACCTAATGCCCATACTGATCTTAGGACATTTTTCCCCAATTCATTGCATTTAAAAAACAAATTGAAGCTTAAAATTGAATCAAGAGATAAAGATCTTGTATCATGGGAGAGCAAGTCTTTTCTTTGCAGATAGTAGTATTTCCAAACAGTAAGTAGGATAACAAGTATCATCCCACAGAGCAACTTTTCTGTATCATAATGCTTTGTGTTTCAGTCATCTCTTTGTTTTTATAAGGAGAGAAGGGTTCCTGAGCTTACTGAATTCTTAAATTTTCAATTTTTCAGTCCCCTTTCTTTTCAGTAGATACTCCCATTGTAGTGGAGAGCATATATATTACAAACCACTAAAGAGAAATCAAAATATTCATCATTCATTAGAGAACAAATATATTTGACATTGTATAAATTCTTTAGCGTGTGCACTATGTTGACATGTTGACAGTAATGAACATGCTATTTCTATTAAATATTTTCTTCTTTGTTATAACAAGGAAAGTTTACATGCATTGAAGTCCGATTTCACCTTGAGAGGCAAATGGGTTACTATCTCATCCAGATGTACATACCAAGTCTCTTGATCGTCATTCTCTCCTGGGTGTCATTTTGGATCAACATGGATGCAGCTCCAGCCAGAGTGGCTTTAGGCATAACAACTGTACTGACCATGACGACACAAAGCTCAGGTTCACGAGCGTCACTTCCAAAGGTAGGCAGAATTTCTTCTGTTGGCACTGYGGTAGTACAAAGTGATAACGCTCCTTGACAAAAACACTTCTAGTCATCCTCTCAATAGCTGCTCTGATTATTAGCACATAAGTATTTTTTGAAGGAAAGGAGATAAACATTTTGAAATATTTAGGGTTTTTTTGAGCCATCAATCAAATATACACTACTTCTCTCCTGACTCAACTGTTTAGCCAGGTTCATATCTCCTACAATTCCACAAAACTCAGCAAGGCATGAAAGTAAGTTACTCAGTACCACATAAATGCTGCTTGTTAGCCTTTGACTAGCTTATCCTTTTCAAATCCCAGTATCTGATGATGTGCTAGCAAATATGATGACTTGAATTTCTAAAGGTCATAGATTCTGACCTGCTCTCAGTCATCTTGCTTGCCCAGAAACTGCCTACATTATGAATTTATCCACAGTAATTAATGTCTAAATTACAAATGTAGTCAATTCCTCCCCTTGATTCCCAAAACAAAGTTGTTTAACTATCCATAGAACAGCTGTTTGCATCCAGCCAGCTGTTCTAAGGGAGCAACTGCTACATCTGTCCTTTATTTTGACTATTCCCTCAGTTTTACTTGCTCACAATACAGCACACCCGCTTGATAAGAGTGAAGGAACAAAAACTTGTATAATCCTAAAACATGTAAAAATACATTTCTCAGATCAACAAACAGATATCACAGTTGTGGAAATGGTCAGACTGGGCCATTATGTAATGCTGAACCATGTCACCCGTCATGGTTGAGAAAGTAGTATACCAGATGGAGTGACCAAGCATCTCAATTTAATGAGATAATCTCCCTCTCAACAGGAAACCTGCATTCTTAGCACCACAAGAAGTAAAGGAGACTTTTGCTTTATCGACATTTTAAAAAGAAAAAAAGTGAAGATAAATAGGTTCCAAACAAGTATATAAAGAATGGTATATTTCTGTGATTAACTTTTTGAGTCTCCTGACCTGTCATTGCTTTAAACATTTTATTTTGTATTTTAAGGGTTATTCCTTTACCATCTTCATGTACCATTGCACTTGTTATATTTTTGAGGCCTGATGCCAGCTATGTTGGGTGAAATGATAAAGCTGTTGCACACAGATGTGCTTTATCTTGTAAAGGATACAGCTCTTGCACACTGCAAGAGAACAGGCCCTATATTCCCAGTTCAGATTACGTCCTGCACTTTAGCTTCACAATAATGAAGGACTGCAGTGAGTTCCTCTATTCCGTAATTGATTTTCCATACTTCTACTGTGTCAAAATTACAGGCCTAGTTTGAGCCAGTATCTTTGATTTACCATGCCCATACTAGCAGGGAATGAACATACTGGAGTTCTCCATCTAACTCCCTTCTTCAAGCTAATTTCTCTGCCAGGAGCTTTAAATCAGACTCTTTACAATAGGAGAATTCCCACTGGTCCCACTATAAGCTATTCTCTAATTCCTTAGTATCATTTACATATTATATTGGGAGAAATGGAAAAACAGCATGTGTTTCTTGTGGATTATTTGGTTTATGACCTACAGTACATTCTAAAGACATAAATGAGGTAAAAAATAAACAAATATTTGTGAAAGACTACACTTAAAAAAAAAAAAAATTTAAGGTATACAGATTGCATTGTTGGTCCTCTTATTACCTAGCTAACTTTCATGTTAAATTCTGTTTGATCAACATAGTCCTGGGATCTGGAGATATTAATGCACTTCCTCCTAACATTACGAAATACTAGACTTCACATCTGTGTTTTTAACATTTTCAGTCTTCTGCTCTATTTTCTCCATAGGTGTCATATGTCAAAGCGATTGACATCTGGATGGCTGTGTGTCTGCTCTTTGTATTTTCTGCACTTCTGGAATATGCAGCTGTAAACTTTGTGTCAAGACAGCATAAAGAACTTCTGCAATTCCGCCGGAAGAGGAAGAAGAACAAGGTAAAACCAGCAGTATTAACAACTTTGAAAGAGAGTCAAAGGAATTGATTTATGCCATGATATAGACTTTACTTGGTAAACATAGTGCTGCTTAAAGTGGCTATATAAATAAAATGGCAGCACAGAATGAAATCCACTCTAGGCAGAGGGTCACTACAAGGACTATGCACTGCATAAATCCAACTTGAATTCTCAAAAGAGGGATTAAGAAGGATTTAAATGAGGCATGGGCCATGTGGGAGCCATCTGTGCAGGCATGAATTTCACTCTGTTAGAAGAGTCAGATTATTCTTCAGAGGATGAATGTTACTGGTACATGCAGCATTTTGTACTGCATTGAGATTCAACAAATAATATTTCTTAACTTGCTTCTAGAGTTCAGTTCAAAGCCTTCACAGCTGTGTTTCATGTAAATATTTTTAATATAAAAATCACTTTTTCAATTGTTTTATTGGTGGAAGAATAAACATTTTACTTTAAAAGGCTAACTGAGGAGGTTTTTTTCCTTCTGTCATGTTAATTAACTTTAGTGTAAATTGTTCATACAGTTAGTAAGAAACTTTAATGGAGCAATGGTTATTTATTTATTCTATAGCTGAAACTATCTAGACTACTTGTAAAATAAGTCACTGCTAACGTTGTATAAAACCAAGCAACTGAGGCTACAAATTTAAATTCTGAAGTCAGCTAAATCAAGCATTGAGTAAAGCTTTTATGCATGACTCCTACCTCAGATTTTTCCAAGAGAAAATATTTCTCCAACCTACTCATTAAATAGGTACCCACAACTGCTGTCACGCAGGACCTTTCACTGGCTTTCAGTCACTATCTAGAATATTGCTACGGGTCAAAGCATGGCCGTAGCAAGGAGTGACACGTGACTCAGTACAGCTGTCTTTCATTCCTGTAGGCTTACCTCACTTTATTGCTTGTATCACAAAGAAAAGTTAATTAACAGCTTGTTCCCTTTTACTTATAAGATAGTTAAAATATATAACACTGTAAAGCTGATCTAGCAGTTTCTGCTAGCAAGACTCTGTGTGAACAAGGGAGAGAAGGCTACGCAGTCATATGAAAATGACATTTTCATACATTTGTCTGTTGCTGTGTGTTAAGTCCTAGCCTTGCTCAAATGCACAGAGACACTCATCTACCACAGCTTAGAGGATGGTCCAGACTCCGTATATGCCTGCTTTCAGCATCTGTCCCTGTGAAAAATGCGCTCTTCTTCCTTTTAGCTGGCAGCAGCAGCAAACACGCTTCCCGACACACACAGGAGGAAAGCAGCATTTTTGTGACAGGGTGTTTATTTCTGAAACATGGCAGCTCTCAGAGAGCTGCTCAAAGGTCTGGAATGCAGGAACGGGCCAGGCAGAGACAGATTACCCGGCTGGGGGCAGGTGCGCCAAAACCAAAGCCTTATGTATCAAATATAAACAGCTATGTTGAGTGATACATTATGCAACTACACTTTTAGTCTATCCTTTTTTTCCACCACRTACTACAGTGATTTCTGGATCTCAGGCAAATTCACTTTATTCAGCTCAAGCGATGTCTTTTCACTATCTTGAATACAGCCTGATTATTATAACCACAGGGTCAGAGCCTGGCAAGTACTACTGCCTTTCTTCTTTAGAAGCAAAACAAATATATTTYCAGCCCTCTTTTAGCAAGACTTTAGACTTGCTAAAGATACTTTTTCAGCAATCACAGTCAATCACATTTCACCTTAGAGATATTTGAGGGAGGATCCACAATATACCGGGCACTTTTAAGAAAAGCCTGCTTAAAAAGAGTATGCAATCATCACATCGCATCATGACATCATGGTATGAATCAGCAGTCCTTATTCTAATTTTACACTTCCTTTGACAGTCCTCTAACTTCATGGTAGGTTGCCTGCTAGACTCAAGTAAAATTAAAGGATTGGACTTACAGACTCCAAAGTCTATAGTAAAGCATCAAATACTCCCCCCCTTAGATACTGAAGGATGAAGACATACATTTCAATGATTTTTATGATAATACTAATAGATATATAGCTAACAGAGATATAGCAGATATAGAGAAATCAATGTCATGATGCCATTTGTTGGTTAGCTAATCAAGTATTCCGCCATTATAATATTTCCTTACTGCCTGAAAACACTCTATATTGTACTCTCAGATTTTCTTTTTACTAAGCGGAGCCTAGATTTTTCTTGTTCTATGCATTGAAATCTATGGAATTAATAACAGAATTTATTTACTTGTTTTCATGTTCTCAAGGCACACAATGAGAAAAGCAAAAATACAAGCTACTTTTACAGAGAGCTGATCTGTCAATTTTACCTTTTTTACGTTCGCTTTTTTACTGTGATTTTGAAAGATTTATTTGGAGAAGATTTCTCATTTATTGTGTTTTTAAATAACATTTGCTTTGTTATAGAACTAGTATTTACTTTCAGCAATGACAAAAACACAAGATAATTTGTTGCTTTTCCTACTTTCTGTGTGAGCCATCTTTTTTTTTTTTAACATCTTCAGAAGTTGTTTGTATCTTGCACACAGAAAGGACAGTAGGTTCTTTTAATTGCATCTGCAGGTTAATAGCAGAAAATTCTAGTTGCTATGGGCTATATTAACTCCGAAAGAGTAGACTACAAAAAGAAAATTTTTAAGAACGGGATAGAAAATTACTTTTCCATCTTACTAAATTTTCCATTTTTTTCTCTTTCCCTTCTCCCTGAACAATCAATTCTGCATCAAGATGAAACCAATGTTTTGAAAACATTTATTTTTCCAAACACTATGTAAAACGTAGGAGACCAATTCACCCCACAATAGCAAATAACCTTGTAGCTAAGGCACTCACTCCCTGGCTTGGCATAGCAAGAGCCTTGAACATGAGTTTCCTACAACCGAGGTGAGGGTATTGAATATTTTGAGAGTATGTGTTTTTTCCTTCCTGTCTCTGTAAGTTTCATCATAAGACAGTTTTCTGAGCATAAGTTTACCTAAAAATGGTTTGTTCTTGTGCAAGGTTATGATTTTGACAAATAGACATTTTTCTGACAAAACAAATTTAACTGAAGGGTTCTTGACTGACTCCAGTTCCGTGTAGAGATGAAGCTCCTGACCAGAGGTAACCTCTGAGAAGCTACCCTCTCAGGCTCCAGAGACAGCTCACCTAATTGTTTCTCTTTTTTCTCCATGTTTTATTAAACCATTGCTTGCCCAGCAAGTATACTAGAAACACTGCAGTATAGGGATTTTCTCTCTTCAAAAAATTTGGATCATATCCTAAACCCTCTGGTATACAAATAATAACTGATATCTTATGGATCAAAGCAAGCAGTTAATAACTAGCCTTCCTTACCACAAATGTTATTATTTGCTCACCACAATTTCTAACATGAAAACCTAGGATGGTAAATCAAGATATTTATGTTGCCTTCCTCTTTTGTCTTTTTCAGTCAGCTACTATAGCTCATGATTATAAAGTTTAGTATGTTTTTGTGACCCATAAATAGGCTCTGAATTCACACTGAAAGATTGTGACTAGCCACCGATTCTCAGGAATTAGATTTTATTTGACTTCTAAAATGACAACATCTAAACTCATTTGACCACAAAAGCAGAAGGCATGAAAATAAGTTAGACAGAAAGACTGGGTTATTCCTTCTCATTGCTGAGTAAAAGTACAGGAGAACTGAAATCTCTCCCTTAAAAAATATGTATTATCTAACTTCAAAAAAACTTCTGTGAGTATGATAAACCAAAGCAAGAACAGTTGAGATTTAGGAAAAAGTACACATTCTACAAAGAGGAATTATCTACAGAACCATATCAGGACATTCTTGCATCCAAAGCCCATCCATCATTGCTATTTTCTTTATGCTCTTTCCCCCTTCAACCACTGCCTCCTTCTTGTAACACTTTAGTATGTCTGCAGCCTCCCTTCCTGGATGGCACTAACAGCAGCGTCAACGGTCATTCTCAGGTATAACTGCACCTTCTGGCTACTCTTGGTATACTTGTAACTCACTCAAGGATTCCAAATAATTTAAAGGTAACTTTCTCTTTTAGAGGCCAAATCCAATGCCCACAGAATTAACAAAAATTTATAATTGATCTGAGGGAGTCTGGGATTGTGCTACACATACGGTAATAAATAAAAATAATTATTGCAACATAACATGCAAATTATTCATTGCTGTTTTCCAACAAGCATCACAACAGGTATAGGAGATTTTTTAGAAAGTGTCTGGTTTCTTTACAGTTACACAAACTAGCATAATAAATCCTGAGAACAGAGAAGTTTCAGTTCCCAATCTGCAACTGCATTTGGTCGTCATCCATTATATGATCCATAAATCTTTGCTGTGTTTGGCCAAAGAACTCATCAATTTCACAGGCACTGTCTTACTGATATGCTGGAAATATGCTTTCAAAATGAATAAATATTAATTACTCATTTAAAGTTACACTCTCTTGGGTCCTTGAAAAAGAAAAAATGATTGAAGTCATACAGGGATACTGAAACATATTTATGGACATTGTTTTTCTTGGATGCATTTCCACTGTACAAGAAACAACATTAATTGTATACATATACTGAAAAACACTTTGATTCTACATTACCTTTTAGTATAAAATATTTACTTTTCAGGAACAGTCAATCTTATAATTCTATTTTCAAAAATCTAAAGATCGAAGCATCTTTAGTGAGGAAAATAGACATGCGAACTAGATTGATTTAATGGTAATCACACGTCTTTTCTTTTGTTTTCTTTTTGGTCAACCCATCTGTTTTGATGAAAGTATTTTGAGGGAGTTCTTGATGGAAATGAAATGAATGAATCATTGCAGCATAGCAATGGCTTGAGATGTACAGGACGTATAGACGGGACTTTGCCTCAAATCTACAGTACAAATTTAAGGGTAAACTATGTAGAAGATGTCCCATTTGTCATAATGTGATACCTAGTCATTAACAGAGGCCCTGTCCTTTTGTTTGAACTAATGTCTTCCCATGTGGACTCCATAAACCATCATTGCTACCTGTATGTGATGACGTGAAATGTAAATAAAGGTACCTGTCTTGTTAATTTTGTAATCCATATTGATCTTTTAAAATCTGGATTAAAACATAAAATTAAAATTATACTTTCTGCAACTTCAAAGGAACACTGACATCAGTTCTAGGAGAAATCAGCTGGTACCAGATAAATGTTTAAAACTAAGCTGTCTGTAGTGCAAAACAATTCAATACTGCTTTTCTTCTCAAAAATTAACAGTAAAAAAATTAGTGTTCAAACAACCAAAGATAAGGCTTCAAATAAATCCTCAGCAACCTACAGTCAAAAGGCTACAAGAGATATCTTCAGCAATTATGCATATTATTTTTTGAGAGAAATTAATTACTAAGTATTTGTACAGAAAACAGCAAATTGAAATCTTTCTCTTATTTTATGGCTGAATATGTTATAGAACAATGTTGATATGAAAAATAAAGCAGGTGAAATTATTTCCTTCAAGTGCCAAAAAAATCTGATTTTCTAAATAAAAATTGTTATCTAAATGTATTAATATTCTTTATCACAATTTTAATAGAAGTAATAAAATATTTAAATGCAGCTGTACACCGAATAGTATTCAAACTGTTAGCTACTACACAGTATGTGTGAAAACCACATTCATATTAAAACCTCACTAAAATCTTTATCAATAATAAATGTCATTCATTTCCTTTTCCTTAGTGATGATGCACTAAAGATATACGCAAAAGAAAAAAAAAAAGCTTCCTTATAACATCTTAAAAGAAAGTTTTCACTCCGAATGCAACGGAGTTTTTGAGGAAGACATTGCGCTTGGCAGATTCTGCATCAGGATACATAGGATCCTTCCATTAGATAATCTCAACAGTTGCGGACTCAGATACCTGTATTTGCAGGCATATTTCTAGCCAAAAAGAAGGACTTTAGCCAAGGCATTTTAGGAAAATGAATGGGGGATCACTGTCACTTTATACAATGGCTTTGAAAAAGCACTCAAAAGTTAATTTCATTAGCAATAGTAGCTGCATCTCACCTGCTGTGCAGATATCAATCTGAGGCCAACTCAATGATTTTTCTGCATTACTGATCTGCTGGAAAACTTGCAGAACTACCTCTTGGGTGCGCCAGCTGTGCCAGCAAAAAGGCAGGGGGTACCCGGCACGCTACCATGCTCTTGGAGGTGCCCTTCTCTGCATAGCCATTAGCCCAAGCGCTCTGGCCGGACTTGGCAGGCGCCAACCATCCCGCCTGCCCTCACGGCACCCGACAGACACGAGGCAGAAAAGATAGACCCCGAGAAGGGCTTTCACATCGCTGCCTCAGCAACACAGGATTTCCGAGCAGCCTGCTCACTGGCTCACTTCAGGATGTCTGCAAGTCAAAAGCAAGCAGAGAGCTGAGCTTTACAGCCGCTCTAGGGGATCACTCACTCAGTTCAGGCAAGCACAGCACAGGGCCAGGGAAGCCACAGCACAGCGCTTCACCCTGCAAACGCGTCCAACCGAGAGCGGCTTCTCGGAACAATTCTTACACAGTCACTCTGAGCTAGCGATGTTATAAGCACTATTTTCTGGAGAAGTGTGAAAAGATTTAACCATGAATCACAGATCTTTGCCCGTATCAAGGAGTTTATATGTCGACTCTAGAATAATCCTCATAGTCTATGGATTTGTAACTTCTGTTAACTGGAGATGTTCCAATAAAGATATTATTTCCCATTTTTTCCTGACAGGAGAGGCACAGTACTGTAGTAATTAGTCCTTTGTTTTATCATGTCATCAAAAAATCATCCTATCATTTTGTATTTCTGTTATTCATCTCCACATTTAAGTAAGTCAGTGCTTTTTCTTCCTCTTTTGCTTTCATGTTAATTTTTCATTACTTTCGGTTTTATAGAAGTATTCAAATACAGATTTGAAGTATAGTGTTTTCAGTGAACTGTATTAGTCTAGAAGTTTATTCAATTAACATATGTGAAAAACTGTGTCGGTTGGGTAATAACTACAGCAGTGCTGGATGCTCATGCTGTTTGCCAACTAGTTCACTTCAAATACTAATGTTTTTGCATTTTCTTGTAGATAATTGATTTGACCAATATTGATAATAAAATTTGCTGGATTTTTTAAAAAACAAAAGAAATTAACAATGGTTTTTCTAGTAACTATCACTTAATCAAAAATTTAAGGATGTTTAAAATTAATTGTCCATTCTGGAACACTTTCAAATTTTCTGAATGGCACTGGTATTTTCAAAATGAGAAATTCGGAAGTTTGTATTTAAACAATAACTRGTAAATATATTTTTTTAACTTTGATTTTAATTCACTCTAGGAAGAATTTTAAAATATCAAAATTTCTCATATAAAATTAAAATTGACTCTGCTCACTTCTAACTTTTTAATATTTATGAAAATGATTTTCCAAAATAGTTAAGAAACAACATATACATAATATTTTGTCATACTTTATAAAAGCCTATAATCCTAAAGAAACTGGSTTAAATTAGACATGAAAAAAAGGAAATGCTGAATTTAAAATTAGCTAAAAAAATGTGAATGCCCTCAAAATCATAGCAYTATGCTTGGGTAGCATAGATAGTGCAGGAATATTCTGGGATATATTCAGATCTAATCTGGACCTGGTTTCTCAGTCTATGTATTATTTACCTGTCTGCATTTCTACCTCCTTTACTACTTGAGAATACCTCTAACCAGGCAGAGAGAGGTATAAAATGCATCTCCCRATAGAAGCCACATTCTTGAAACCCATCCTTTGAGAATATGTACATCTTCAGACTATCTGTTTTTGTTTCTGTGCAGTGTGATTTAAAACCAGATTCAATTTTCTCTTATAGCTCCCTGAATTCAGAATGTCTTTGCCAGTTTTCCCCTCGATTGACAGAACAAGGCAGGAGAAAAATCCAGCCTTTAGCTTTCATTCACTTTATTTTAAACTAAGACACTTTACATACTATTCTCTACACAGGGAAGAGTAGAAATAAGGCATACAAATGATTAATTATATAAGTGAGAATTCTGCCTTTTTGATCACCGCATGTTTACTAAATGTGACCATCATTACTATTTGCATGACGGTTATGTCTCAGGGCCAGGAAACCATTTTGTTAAGTAACGCACAAAGTTAATGGCTATTGTCCAAAAGATCATGTGAAATTTGCTCAGTTGAAGACTGCAGACATCTGCTGTAAACGGGGAAAAACAAAACCGATCAGTAGTTGTGTTCCTGACTGCTGCTAGATTACTAAGATTTCTTTTTTCTCTAAAAAGATTACAGATTCTATAAACAAATAGATAAAACTGGGCTTGTTGAAGTGGCTGCAATAGTTTTGGCAGAGACATTGATAAGGCCAGAATTTCAACAAGTTAAACTGCAGATTCAAGAAGTCACTGAGGTAAAGGTACAGCACTTGGTACTTAGCAGCTGGTAAGATTTCTATAAACAAAAAATCTTGCTTTTTTTTTCTTTTTGCAACAGGATGATGATGTAAGAGAAAGTCGGTTTAGTTTTACAGCATATGGAATGGGGCCATGTCTGCAAGCAAAAGACGGAGTGACACAAAAGGGGCCAAAAAACCCCATTCAAGCTGCACCAAAAAGCGCTGATGAGATGAGAAAGGTATTTATTGACCGGGCCAAGAAGATAGACACAATTTCCAGAGCTTGTTTTCCATTAGCTTTTCTGATTTTCAACATTTTTTACTGGGTAATTTACAAAATCATTAGGCATGAGGACACTCACCAATAACAAGATTAAGGCTTTTAGCACATACAGTTCTGGCTGGCATGTTCAACTGGAGGCTTTCTGTTAGAAATATGCACAGAAGTCATCAGCAGAGCTAAAGGCATCGAGGGGAAAAACAAAAAGGATCCTGCATGACTTGCTTTACCGAGTCACAGTGGAAGAATGACACCCAGAGAAGATACGTCTGCTATTGCAGTTTCTACATCAAACTAATTATCATCAACTTTTTCATAGTAAATCACTCTCTACTGAAGCTTTACTGCCAAGTGTTTATACATACTGTTACACAGTGGTATAACTGTACAGTACTCTTTGATGTTCCTTAAAAGTTTTTTAATTCTGGTGTATTTTTAATTATAAAATGGGTCCAGAACACCCTAGGTAAATCCCATAGTATTAGAGAATAGATTAGCATTTGTAACGCTTATTTCAGTTTTACAAGATAATGACAAATTACTGATTTGAGTTTTAGAATCGAAGGACTTTTCCTTGTATTAAGAACAATATCTGTGGTTTTGGAATGAGCGCATATGATGCATTTAAGTTATATTATTTATTAAAAGTAGTCCATATTATGGTTCCACTGGAAAATGTGTGTTGAAATAATCTCAGAGACAGCACAAGGTACTGTTGCCCAGTAGTCTGAATATCACTTGGAAAATATATTAAAAYTTGTCATGTACTGCTTCCTGTAAGGGCTTTTTTTTTTCTTTTAATTACCTACAGTTACACTTTGATAAATTGAAACTTAAAAGCTTTTTAATCTTTTTTCTATTTTTGAAGTTTTTTCCTCAACTGGTAACAGCTCATACAGCTTTGGAGATGGACAAACTGCATTAAACTTTTGCAATGCTCCATTTTTAATTCAGTGCAAAAGAAACCCTGTAACAAAGCTAAAAGCAGTCATCAGCTCTGCTGAAATATCAGGAGGATGAGTACAGCTGTGTTTATGTACATATACCTCCTATATGTTACATAAGTCACAGAAAGTTTGATATATAGGCATATGGAGTTTTCTTTCTCATTCTTTGAAGTTTATTGACATGACTTAGATACTGCTTAAGTAGTACTTCACAACTTTGAAAAACATGCAGCTCTAAAACATGAAAAAAAATCCAGATGATCTTTTACTTTAATTGTACTTCATACTAATAAATAGGGAAAACACTATTAAAACTGTTAAGAGAGATTTTCCCCATTTAGAATTACATAAGTCACATTAGTTGCTTTTTTGAATTATAACACAACAGATCATATTTATTGCATAGTCTGTAAACACTCCTGCTACTCTTTACCGAAAAACAAAAACATGCTAAGATATGGAAATCTGACATTTAGAAGTACTCAATACTTTAAGTCCAGTAGCTGAGGCTGTTTCTCGTTGCAAAATGTTTTTATTTTGACCATGTTTTAGATTTTTGTTTTGTTATTGCTTGGAATGTGTATACAAAAGCAAAATACAGCTGCAGGCAAACATCTGGTGCACTGCCAAAGGCATGTTGCATATGAAGTAACAGAAGCAATGTTACCCTGCAATGAGGATTATAACATAGCAACCTTGGGTTTGGTTGGGTTTGTTGTTTTCCTCCRGAGATTAGTTAGAGAGATTTAAAATAGCAGTTCTCTGATTTTGTTCAACTGTCTCAGAAAGAAGCTGTATAATCCTCCCTTATTTTAAAGCAGTGTTATTTTACAGTTTTCCTTCATTTATTATATGATATGAATTCAATTCATTTTAAGCAATTATTGTTTGCTCACATGGTGTCATTTTTAATTGATTTATTTATATACATGTTCCAAAAAATCCTGATCACTAATGAATGCATGTGCTGATCTGTGTGAAGGGGTACTATGAACTAACGCCTGACCTTTCAGCTGGGTTACATTTGTCTCCTTCAAACTTGTCGTGAACTGTATTTTATAAAAAGGGTTGTTAACTTATTTTTACTTTCAGTGAAGTCAACAGTATTTAGTTAAAGGACTATTTGAAGTACTGGACCCAAAATCAAGAGGCAATCATAAAACATTACATGAACTCTCAAGCTTATCTCTCTTCTTACCGTTTAAAATAGCTGGTTTCCCTCAATAAGGAATTCTTCATTGAAGAGATTGGTACATAAAAATGCTGGCCAGATACATAACTCTGAGTTATTCTATAACACTTCACTTGACTGCCTGGTTCACACTGCCTCTTTCCCAATCATTCAATAGTCTAATATCACCTTGTTTGGAAAATATTAACAAATCCAAATAATACAAGCTAAATAAATGTATCCCTAATTTCTTTCTTCACTACTTAAGCGAGAAAAGATCTATGTTCTCAGACGGAGAAATGAGATGGAAGTCTTGAAAGTGATAAAAGAGGGACTGAATTACAGTGCTGGCAAATATAATGGAGTCAGGAGGAATGTAGAACTGTTGAACAAGAAGGGCAAGATCCTTCATACGTGTATGAATCTATCACCTCAGTGAGGGGGAAGATGGTATGCTAATCTAAGTCAAAATTACAGTACGTCGTATATATACAATAAAAAGCATAAAACTACATTATAATTCTTTTCTAACATCCCTAATGGATTGTTACCTATAGGCCATTACATGGGGAGGGTAAGCACATCCTACTTCTACATTGAAAATTTACTTATAACATTCAGTCCTCTAACAGGGCATATTAATTAAGAGAATTAAATATATTTAAAATGTTATGAAAACTCTACAGTTCCAGCATTTTTGTATGTATTAAGCAATTCTATTAAGGATAAAAAATATTTCCAGTGAGAGGGAAAAAGCAAGAATGGTTCCATGATGATACTTTCAAATGTATGGAACATTTGGCATGTCATACTGCTGCCCTAAAGTAAGTAAAGGTTTTTTATTTTGATGCAATGGTATGAAGAACTCTCTTGAACTGCTGTTTCTTTATCTTTTACTGTAACCATAATATTTGCCAATTTAACAGAAGCCTTTACAGTCCCAAGCAACTTTGAGCAAAGTCATGTGACAAAGAAAAAGGTAAATGTCAGTTAAGATTACAAAAGACTTCCAGGCACACATACCAGCTGTCCACTAACTGACTACGGGAAAACCCCCGAAATGCCAAAAGGCATGCCTGCCCTCTACACAAAGCTGGAATCAACAGTTATTGTCATCAGCTATGATGATTAGTGTGGGAGCCGATTCTTCTATAACTGTAAAATGAAGCAGCAGGGAATGAGATCAGGAAGTTGCAAACAGAGGTACTCTGCAGCATCCATCACACTGCAGCATCTCTGCTACAATCCTGCACAAGGAGCAATGCAGAAGCAGAAACAGAATGATCAAAGAAATGATGCTTGAGGCAGATGCTACCTGTTTGGGACTTCGCCTACATCTAAAATGGGTTCCATTCACGAGTCTGGAGCAGCTAGTTACCTCAGCTGTCCTGTGTGGCTTTGCTGAGGACCTATGCTGGGACACAGGTCTTCAGCAAAGCCACACAGGGAAGCTTCTTGTACGCACAACCCCTGTGTGACAGGCAACAGCCATCGCAGCCTGGACCTAGGTAATTATTCACCATAGGTGCAGGCTCTGTGCTATTCAGGTTGTGTTTTCATGGTTGCCATAGGTTAGCCCTTTAGGCCCCCCCCCCTTTAGGGGGCTAACCTATGTTTGATAGTTTGATGTTTGGAAAGCCATGCAATGCACCAAAACCAGAGGCAAAGACTCTAGGATCTGGTGGATTACTGCAGTAGTACAGCTGCCAAAGAGCTGGCACAGTTATCACAAAGGAGAAAGCCAGAAGCATGAGGCTTCCCTACCACCCCCGTCCAGCCCCCAGGCCCCGGCCACAGGCATGCCAGTGCAGGTGGAAACAGCATGCACAGGGGGCACTGCCTTACCCAAGACAGCTGCTGCCAAGTGTGCATTCCCTTGGGACGGCAGTTTCTGGCTGGCAAGAAGCAGAGCTGACTTTCTTCCCACACCACCTGCTTTCTGAATGGAAAGAGGAGTGGGGCATGGGGACAGGTGGAAGAGCTGGGGCTGTGCGTAGCACAGGGGCCATATGGAGAGAGAAAGCCTGAAGCCTTTCACACCACTCTCTGCTTCCTGCACTAAAGACAGATATGTGGTCCTAATCATATCATCCCCTGTAAGGCTAAAAATTTTCAGTCGCTGAGAGAGGATAAGGAAGATGCTTCATAGGTACAGTAGTTAAACTTACTCAATTACCACAGGTATCCTGCAGAAACTAGAGTACCAAACTCCTACTTAAAATCTGCATAATAAAATGCATTTTGTTTTTAAAACCATCTCCAAATACCAAAAAAATACCTTGCCAAGTCAGAGAGTTGGTTTTCTTCCCCTACAACGTTAATAAATTAGAAGAGACTTGAGGGAGACAGGGAGGAAGTGAAGAAGTGTTTTACTATTTAGAATTAACTTTATTTCAAAATAAAGGTAACTCTTTGCTGTCCCCACATTCTATTTTCAAGGAGTTTTGACTGCAGACACTCATTACTATTTAAGCAGGCTAGTGGAATACAGGAACAACATGGAATTTCAGGTTTTTAGTTCAATAACATATTGTTTTTTTCTGAATTCTCTATATTAGAGCTTGTTCCATAAGCTTTTTTATAGGCTGCTTTTTAAGGAATCCTTTCTGAAGTGCAAGATATGATTTTGTTTAATCACCAGAAAGACTTACGTTTAGGCGATTCAGATGTGCACTTTACATTTGAGGAATAAAGAAATGCTTCCACTTTGCACTATAACCAATTACAGAACTGTAGGATGGTAATGTAGATAAAAATAGATTGAAGATAAACTGTGTAAACACTTTATATTTGTAASAGTAGGGAAAGATTAAAAAGTCTTCCTTAACCTTTAAAAAATTAAAATGTATTCTTTTTTAGCAATAATTTTATATTAGATTGAAATGAATTTATTTTTACGGTACCCAGCCCAAATTGAGATGGTTGGTTGTAAAAAGTGATAGATATAATTTATGTGCAACTTCTGCTCTCATTTGAGCTATTATTGGAATTAATCCAACAGAGCAGAATTTGGCCTTATACTGTGAAACTGCCGAGTGAGCTAATAATTCCTACAGGATCCCTGCAAGGTAGTAAAATAATTTTATCCACATCTTAGTATACAATCATATGGTTATTTAAATGAGAACAATATGAGATCATCATGGCTTTTTTTCTTTTTGAGACCACTAAGAAAAATCTAAATCATGAACTCAGCTACTTGCTAATAATAAAATGGGCACTCTGTTTTGCAGTGGTTGTGGAAAAGGTGCCTTCAGGCAACACACGTCACCTACAGTAGTTACTGAAATATTATCAGTTCAGAAGGCTTGTGGAAACAGGTTAGATTGCTAGAAGCAGTGGGTTAAACGCCAGAAAAATGTTGGCTCGTCCTGTATTCTTGACATTCTTGAACATTACTGCTCTTCTTCACTTTCATCTTTGTGAAATATGCAAGAAACATTTCTTCTGTTTGTATTTTAAGGTATGACAGAGTGATGTTAATGGATGAAATGGACTAAAGTAACTACTGATGTTCCATGAATGTGTAATTGTGAACTGTATAAAAAGAAATTGTGCCATAAGCTTTTGACAAAGTTTTAACATAACGTACAGTAGCTTGTGTGTTAGTGATCCCAGCTTTTTAAAGGCTACAGCAAGAAAAATATGCTAGTGTACTAATAACTTGTCTGTGATTTTTAAACATATTCTCCTGCAAATTCCTTCTAGACAACATACAATGGCAATTTCATCTCAAAGTACTTTTTAGTAAAATCCTATAAATGTGTTATGCATGGATTTGATTAAATTCCTTTTTCTTGTATTACAGTATAATATTGCACTTAAACTGACATTCTCTGCAGACAGAAGTGTTAAAATATGTGCAGTTTATGGTGTCAGTCATGTAACTACATATTTTGTTCAAAAAAATAAAGTTAACTTTTTTCAGAAACTATGCAATTATTTTTATGACATTTTATGCAATAAGTTTAAAGTCACAGGAGGGACTATCAACCCCATTGGAAGAAAGAATGAAAATCTCAAGAATAGTTAAGGTGTATTAGCATTTAAATATTGCACGATTGAAAACTTGAAGAGAAGAAACTGAGTGATTTAAATTGCTTTATTGTTCAGAATAAGCTTCTAAATACTTTAACTGAATTAATGAAAATATACACAGAGGTGTTTTAGGGGAGACTGCTGGAGGAGGGTAGGCTCTCAATTAGAAGTTTGATTTCCCAAGGCTTCCTTTACAGTTAGTGGATGGAAAGAGGGCTCTACAGAGGATGTTTGTAGGCAGAAGACTGGCTCCTGTTATGAAAAAAAAAACATTTTGAAAGTTCAGGTTATCCAGCTAAGTGCCTGTTTAAAAAACTACAGCCACTCCAAAATAGTCCTGCTGGCCTTATTATCAAAAAGGCAAAAAATTTCATGTGGAGAAAAATGGCCTTAKGGAAGCTTTAGAGATCTGCCCCCCYGAATATTCTTTGATAGAAAAATGACCGACAAAATTCAGGAGAAGTAACACATAAGAACTCCTCTGACAACAGTCTGAGTTCTGCTAATTTGATTACAGCAGTGTTAACATGCTCATAAAGAGCAAACAGAACGGGTCATCTCAGTAACAGCCACGTATCACTAATGCCACATAGGCTACTGGAAATCTTAGCAGCATGCTCAGAGTCTCAAGGCAGATGCTTTGCAATCCCCCGCCCATAAGCAAAAGCGGTATCAGGTCACCCCTTTCCACTTGCTTTTCAAGTCAATGGGATACAAAAACAAGAACTGTGGCATTTTCTCAAAAGAGTTGTTTCCATTATCAGCTACTAATAATTCAGTTCAACAACATACGGGATGGAGCCTTATGAAATGGCAACGACTTAGACAAACAGCCCGATGTAAGCAGAGCACTGGCGGAGCCTGCACAGAGCTCCTGACCAAGCCCTCACACAGCCCACAGAACTGCGGGATCAAACCCCTGCTATTTATGACAGTTGTTGCTCTGTCAGGTCTTTACCACCTTTTCTTCCCAAAAGCAAATAAAACCTGGTACCTTTGACCTTGTTCATATATATTGACAAGCAACAATAGTATAAAACTACTAGAATGGCAATGTTTTCACGCTAAGGTGCACAGTTCCCAGAGCATGAAAACTGCAAAGGCACCCATTTGAGATGTGCAACAAGCAGCTAAACCAGAAGGTAATTGCCAGGCAATGTGATCCCAAAGTCACAGAAGGAAGCAATAACAGATCTTAAAGAGATCAATATGTGATTGGTGCTGCATAAACTATGCAGGCCTTTTGACACGGCATTCTGGAAAAACACAGATATTATATCAAATAATAAACTTATATTAATAATGTACAAACATGAACATGGGTTGGACTAAATGATTTCCAGAAGTCCCTTCCAACCTCAACCATTCTGTGAAAAAGAGGATATTGTTTGTATATAGCTGTCTAATCATGTTAGAAATGAAATAAACATTTCATTCCATTTCATCCATGCAGTGGATTTTATTTCTAATATCCCACTCTATACAAGAGCAGGGGTGAGAATTATGTTTGCTAGGTATCATTTTCCCTGAATGAGGCACTACTCTGTGAATTTAAAATCATGGAAGACAATCCACCAAAGTGGCAAAACTAGAAACAGAGAAAAAAGTTCAACCTGGAAATAAATCAAAGATTTTCAAAATTTGAATAAATACTTCCGAACTGTTAATAAACAAATATTTATATTTTATACTAAAATTTTTGTCCATGTTTATATAACATGTTTTAATTCCTCTCTTAACAAGCCACATGACATACCTGACTTGTTCTGAAAACCATCATGTTACTTTATATATATTTAGCTCTATACAGAGCCATTCTCATTAGGCATGACCAGTAGGTATAGACATTCAAACAATTGTTTTTAAAAGCACATGATACTTTAACCTGTTTGCCCTTGCATGAAGTAGGAGTAAATTCCATGTAGGTATATTACTACAAAATAAGTCTATATGGTATTAGAATTAGGTTGAACTTATTTAAGAAGGAGAATATTGGAAATTCTTACATATTATATTTAATGGTATTATATTTGAAACAGGGATTTTATCGCCCTCCCCCCCTGCCCTGCAATTCCTTGCTTTGTTACACCAATAGTATCTTAATTTCTCAAGAAACTGTAAATTGAACCACAAGATGGCTCCCTCTCATATGAATTGGAGGATGTTGCAGATGTTTGCATTCTATTCATGGAGAAAAACTTCAGCAAAATGCATTTTTCATGTATAAACTCCAAGCACTGACATTCATTATAGAAGATGGAAATGTATAAAGGATAAGTACTATTCATGCTACAAACAACATTTCATTTTTGAAAGTGATGCAAACACTTCAAAGCGACGCAGTCATCTTAGAAACAAAATTAGCCGAGTTCTTAAATTATTAAGACCAAAATCCAGGGAATTATGACTAAATACACATATGAAAATGTAAAGGTTTGTGTATATGGATATTTTATTAAATAAAAATGGCATTTTAAAACAGAAATCAATCATTTACTTTTTTAAAGGATCACCTGATTGTCAGCTACTTACTGCTACAGATACGACTTCCTTAAACAGAAGAGGAGACCCTGCTCCTAACGTCACTAAGGTGAATTCCACTGTTATTACCAAGGTGCATGTAGTTAAGCTATAATAAATGCAAAGAGGAAGCATATATAGCTTTCACTGAGGAATATATTATTTCATATCACCTCAAATCTAAGATGAGGTAAGCCCATACACTTCAACATTGGCAAATGATGTAAATCTGTAACTCTGTTTGCTTTGCGACAGCTTGTTGTGTCACCACCCTCTCCCTCTCCTCACAGACTTTAGCCTTTAATGTATCCACTGAACAAATATGGAAATAGCAGTAAGAGTACACTGAACATTGATCTGAAATGATCCTATGAAGATGYAGTCTACCATTAACATCCATTTATTGTTTATCATTAATTCCTCATAAGAGTACAACAGATACCTTTTTTCTTGATTTAGATGCTAGTTAAATAAGACCATGCTGAAGACTACTAACTTTGAATCTAATACTAGTTAATAAATTACTTGCCAAATGGTAAAGAATTACATATTTAAGGTTCATAACAGTTTTTACAACTTAAATAAAGCAATGAATATTGTGTTTGCTATATTCTTTCCCCAGGCTTGCTTTCCTGAATGACAACTCAACTGAATTCTTTTGATATAACAGCCAACTTCTTCAATTTAATTGCATTGTCAATAAAAGCTCAGTAAAAAAAACAAGAAGTATATCCCAGTACAAGAGGAAAACCTTTCAGTTGTACACAAATGTGGTCAGAAGTAATATATAAGCAAATTTGTATTATCACACAGTTTTGAGAAAGTAACTTTAACATTGCAGAAGTATTTCATTTAAGAATTGAATGGACAAAATGGGTCATAAATAAAAAATTTTATCCATAGCCTATTCCATTAACACTTTCAAAGGTGTTGTAGTCCCTTTTCACTAATCTCAGACTTACTTAAAGCCAAGTAACTTACTTGTGAAGAGTTCTGAGGCAGTAGCAAAGCAGATGCTAGGTGAGGAAACTAAAAAGAGGTAACAGGTCTCTCCTCTCCCTCCCTTTCTATATTTTCTTCCCGCTAACGTTGCATCTCACAGCAAATCTGACCATCTGGCAGGATGGGACCATCTTGAAAGACTTCACCCAGCAGTTGCAGTGCAAGGCAGCAGTAGGTCAAGTCCCACCAGGGCTACTGTGGCAGAGAAAATTCAGTGTTCAGGTAAAGTCTTGATGGCATCAGATCACTCCCTTCTGACAGCCCCTTATGTACTGCCCAAGGCTTATTGATATCTTTTTATTAACTCTTTTATTTCTTAATGACATCTTGGGATGGCTTCTTTGATTCGAGAGACTGTACATTCTGCACCACCTTCTGACATAGAGCTGTATTGAACTAGTTTCCTCTCACTGCTCCCCTTTCAGTTATTTCTCCCCTCAGATTGGCATCAACATTTCAGAGAGCTGCTCAGCTTGTAGTACAGTTACATTGTCTTTCAGACAAATTCTTAATACATTACTTTCATCTGTGACATGCATGCTTGTGCTCCCACTCTGGCTCTCCCTATAAGGGAAAGAGTGGCCCCTGGTTAAGATCTATCCTCTTCTCTGAGACTGAGCAATCACTTGGGATAACAGCTACATGAAAATTTAGGTGTTTAGATCTCTTCCTCATCCCTCTCCTTCTTTCAGCACCTAATCCTGGGAAAAGCTCAAACTCTCTTTTTAATATTAGCATTTCCAAGGTGCCTAAAAGTCTTCCACTAACAAGCACCTTCTTCACGCTACAGAGTTTCCAGGGATAAAGCTTATATCTAAAATCATATCAGACTTCACAAAATGTATTTATTCCTCCCCTTGTTTCTCCTGAGGCGCACAGCTCCTTTGGGATGTCAAGAGATTGTCTAGGAATCTCTGTAAACACACAAATTCCTACATGCTGTCTGTTCCTGCCCACTCTCATTATCCCTACTGAACTTCTGCTTGCTCTCATACAACCATATCACACTTTGTAATGCTTAAAAGACAGCTACAGAGTAATTTCAAGGCACAGCCAATATTTACTGATCTATGAATTTTTACAAGGTTATTTAACCATTTTAAAATTTAAACAGAATGTTTTTCGTGTAGCAACCATAGCAACATATTCTGTATGAGTCTTCTGGCATGTACAGAACCATCCAAAACAAAAATATTTTTCCAATATGACAGAATGTGTACGTTTTTGTTGCATATATAACAGTCTTCTAATCCAGGGTCAAATTTAAGCCTTCAAAAATGTCATTCACTAGTAAGCATGCAAGTCCAACTTGCTGTCTGTCTGTCCATGCAAGATTTCATATGCTTCAGCAGCAATTTATTTGTGCATCACAGCTTTGCAAGTCCAGATAGAGTAGAGGTATCTATGTCCACAAAAATGAACTGAGTGTACAAACTCATAAGCTATTTTTAAATACTCGTATTAAACAGAACAGGGTGAAATGTTATATTGTCAATGATTTTTTTGTTAGACTGTCTTATCAAAACATGATCTAACTTTCATAAAAGGCACTGGGAAAACCTACTCAACCACAGGAAAAATGATACTGGGGAATTCTCCTCCAAAGCTTTATCTGCAGCTTTCTCACCTGTGTTGGTACCTTGGATGTGCCCACCCAGATGTTCTGGAGCAAATGGAGCTTGTCGCAGGAATGAAGACAAACTTTGGAATATGTGTTGCAAGACACCACCCTTACTGAAGGGCTGTAAAAGGTTTCTTTATTTTTACTTTTCCCAAAAAGCATTCATTTGATACTTCAGGTGCCTGTAAGCACACTACACTACAAAAGGATACATTTCCAACAGAATTGTCCACCCACATAACATTTTTACAGAAGTACATGTAAAATGTAAAATAATTGTGTCCACAGTTTTCCATTCACTCTTCAAAAAAAATATGATCTTGAATATTTTTAAATAAGCACTTCTTGAGAAAGATGCTACTATGCTTACTGCTAGCCCCTATTAAAAAAGCATTAAAAAGTGGCATAGCATAAAGTAGATTGATTTATTACCTAATGTTTAACCCACTAGAGGAGAAAAGGCTAATATGTTATAATTTGAAGCCTGTCACAGGTTTTTGAGAAGAAAATCTGTAACAAAATAACAGGCCTTCTTATTTGGCTTATCCTTACTCTCTGAATATTATTAATGTTTTCTAACCCTGCCAGTTTCACTGCACATAACACAGCTACCTGAGGATTCAGAGAAGTCTTCTGGGGAGTAAACGACCCTAACGTCATCTCTGAGTAGGAAAATCATGGAGGATATTAAAATCTTATGAATGTTACAAACTATGAATCCCATCCTATCTTAATCTATATAAGCCTCTCATGAAAAAAAGATATCATCAGTTTTCCAACTTGTCTAGGCAATAATTTAAGATCAGTGAATGACAGAGTTAGCTCCAATGTTGCAACGTTCAGAACTTAATATCTCTGATACAGTTTTAGTGACTGGAGTTTCTGTTTGAACAAGAATTTGCTGTCAAGCCTGCCTGGGTAGTTCCCAATAGCCCTGTTCTATGGGTCTGAAGTCAATGGAAAAAGTCCAGAGCAATTGGATCAGGCTGACCTACCTCTAATAAAAGGCTGTTGTCATATATCTTATTGTAGCAGGAACTTTAATTATTACTTTTCCAAAGGTAATTGAATCACTACCTTTGAAACAAACATTTTATAAATTTTCAATTTGCTCCCAATTTTAAGCAAACATTCTGAACTCAAAGAATTAAGCAAATTGTGAGTCCTTTCCAGGGTTTAACTGTTGTGTGCCTGTGTCTTAATTAGATAGTAAAATAAATTCTGTTCATAATGAGCAGCAGAATCTAAACCAAACTTGAACATCTGAACTTGAACATCCCTAGAAATATAACTGCCATCTTACCACCCTTAATTCTGCTGCAATCCGATGTTGCTCTGCCTGAACTAAGTAGGAATATTTCTACTGAACTGAGCAGTGGCTGAGAGAGGCTTCTTGAGAATTAGACTCATACATGTGTAATTTTGATAGTTTAAATTATGCTATAATATTTTAAATAGTAAAAAAGGGGAAAAATATTCTTAGAGATGGCAAGATGATAATTATGCAACATCCAGAAACATTAGAAAAATATTTCTTCCATTCTACATCTTTCTTCCCTCCTCTATCCTCCAAACTTTTTTGAGATTCTGAGGGTGAAAACCTATGGAGAAGGACTATGTATTTTTGTTTGTGCCATTTCTGGACAGAAAATAAATAGTTAGCATACAAGTTGGAACAAGGAAAGCAGAATTTACATATTCTAGCCTTAGACGCCTTAAGTGCCTAAAGTGATCTGGAAAAGATCATTTCTTTTTACTTCTCCTACCTCAGAGAGGTTCTAAACCTATTCCCAATGGTTTATGACTTGTGTTCCATTCCCACTTTATGGTCTGGACTGAAATTTTCTCTATCAGCATTTTAAATCAAGCAGAGGACAGCAGCTCATGCCCTCCCATGGAGGCCTAAAGGAAAACATCCCTGGAAAGTAATCTTTGTTAAAAGTAATCTTTACTAAAACCTTTGAGAAAGGAAGAAGACTCCTTCAGAATCTGGATCTCTCCTCCAAACAGACATACCAAGGAACAGAGCAAACTGTATTACTGTTCTGAGTCCAAACAAATAAGCTGTCTCCCTAGAGTTTCTGTGATGAGAAAAGAGGAAATACACTTGCAGAAGCGATGAAACAGATTTTACTTGCATTTCCCCTTCTGAAGAAACACTCTTGGGTGCTCTTGCACTTTTCTGGATAAAGGTGCAAAATCATTGAGACCTAATTTTTCACCAGCTTTTCTACATTCTGTTTCTAATTGATACATATGAGATCTCTAGCCATTTAGCTGCATTAAAACGATGTCCCTAAGATTATCTATCTAGACTGACAAAAAGAGGAATTTAGCAGGTTTACCACTCTGTAGATAGACTGTGGAAATAAGGCAGACTCCTGCTGTGCTTCTCTTGTGAGATCAGTTGATTCAGAAGGGAAAACAGGCAGAAGAACAATATGTAGATGCATTTCCAGCCCTTTTGTCCGTACAAGTAAAGTTATAGAAGGTAATTAGGCTCGAGTAGTTAATCTGAATCCTAACCCAGCTAGCCAGACTCCATGGCTGCATCTACATGGTTTTGAAGGCAGCAGAATCAAAATAAACAAAACTGTTTATTCAGCAAGAACTTGTAATTAACTCCATTCATGTAATGAAAGTCACATCTGACTTGTGGAGAACAATCTAAGATGCAAAGATTAGTGTGATTTACAGAGTGATTAGAAAGCTATGAACTCAGTCTCTTCGTACAGCACCCATGACTAGTTCTATGAATATTTAGTGTGTTTTACCAAAAAAAAAAAAAAAAAAAAAAAACAGTTAGCTAAGAAAGATGAACTAAATTCTCCTTCCTGTTTCTCTGGGATGACTCCCATGATATAACTGGAATTGTAGCAGAGTAAGAGAGGATAACTTAGGCCTGATTCTGATTTCAAGAATAACCTATTGCTGCTTGTCAGACTTAGGGCCACATTCATAGTGTAGATACTAAACAAATACATTAAGTGGCTTCAAGTCAAGGTGCCTCTTTCTTACTCTCCTTCCACAGTCTCCTGACTCATGCATTTTGGCTGCATGGTAGTGATGGCAAGTACTGACTGAATCTTCCACAAGACTCATATGTATTACATATCACAAAAGTATCATGATGCCAATAGCTACAACCTTATTTCAAGCCGTAAAAGGACAGAGTTATTTGGGGAGGCTGAAGGTAGGAAACGGTCTTTCTCAGAGCAACCCTCCTTTCCTCAGCCTCCTCAGTGAGGCTAGCACTTGTCTTTTGGAGGACTTTCATCATCTGTGTAGCCYTCAGTGTAAGACAGACCTGAGACCGCCTTCATTTCTCCCATCCCACGGTGCTACTTTTCTATCACAGATCTTCAAAAAATATTCCTTCAGAGAACCCAGAGTCCCCTACATGCTTTGCTGGTAAGAAATGATAACTTCATCAAGAAGATGGAGGGTTCTTTCCACAACTGCTGGAGTGGACTGGCCATGCGCAAAACAGTGCCTGACCTCCTGGAAAAAGAACCAGCAGGAGAAAGCAGGGATACAGCAGGATGAATAACAAACAGAAGGGACAGCAGGGCTGCAGTGAGCCAGGCTGGGCTGCACAGAGAAAGGCACGGATCACTGCTGCACATGCAGCAGTATTACGATACTGTTGTCAGTGAATAATTTTGGTATTGTTCTGTTGCACATATAGAATTGGAATACTAGTATGATATTAGCAAATCGATAATTACTGCTGTACAAAGCTGGTAATGATTCGTTATCCCTGCAGCTAAAATGCAAGTCATTTTTAATCAAAGTGCCTCAAATAAGAATGGTGGATAAGAAACAGCCAGACATTCCTTCCTCTCCTTCAGTTCACCAACAGATAGCAACAAAGAATTCCTTCCATTTCCCCCTCCCAAATCCTCTGACTACTTTCTTAAAATACATTTTTAAACTTTACAAAGCATATTCTGCTCTTAACACACACACACATGCAGGCACACGTAGGCACACGCAGGCTTAGTTGTCTGCTGTACTAAGGAATGTTCAGAGATTTAATGTTCCGTATGAAATAGATCTGTTTGAATAAATGGTTTTCTTATCACTGTAAAAATCAAAAATTGAACAAAAATTCATCCTGATGGTTGTTTTTTCTTTAAATCAAATTAAAATCCAATTTCACATCAAGTGAACTATTTCACTGGAAACAGAAGTAACTCTTTTGCTTTGTTTTCAAATAATATAATTCTTTGAAATAAACTGAGTGAAACTCTAAATAAAAATTCAACTTAAAAATATATCTAAATGTTTCTTAAAGAAATGTTTCAGTTTAAAAAGAAAAATGGTCTAATACCATTTGATCAGAGGCAAATTCATATATTCATTCGCCATGCCTAAAATTTGCATTCTAAGTGAAAATAAAATCACAGGGGTAATAGGGACTTCTGCTTTAAGATAGCATCAGCTATGTATGTCTGGACAAACACTTGTTAAACCTGTTTTTAAAGAACTTAAATGATTTCAACTCCACAGCACCCCAAGGCTTTATTCCAGGACTTCATTATTCTGATTACTAAAAAGTTTTTTTAAATATATAATACAACGCCRTCTTGTTGCAATTTAAGGCTATTATTTTTCATTCTATCCACAACAAACAAGGAAAATACATTACTCCTTTCCTCTTTGCTATAGGTTATGTACCACATGGCTTCCCCACACCATATTTCTTCAGTCTTCTCTTCTTTAGGACAAAAAATTCCAGTTCACTTATTCTTTTCTCATAGCTCATGTCTTCCAGACTTCAGATCACTGTTACTGCTCTCCTCTATGTGCCTTTTAGCCAGTCCTCATCCTATCTTGGAGAGCAAAACACAGAACTGAACAAAGTATTCTAACTGAAGCCTTACTACTGCTGACTAGAGCAAAGCAATTACTTCACGTGTTTTGGATATTAGAATTCTGTTTATACATTTTCCTTTTCATAACAGCATGCCTCTGTGGATTCATATTCAGCGTGTAAGCCATACTAATACAGAGATCCTCGTTTCTGCACAAATGCAAGTTAGCCTGTTGCTTTGCTTCCTTGAGCAAAATGTTGTGCTCACTTCTCATGTGAGTTGACATGAAAACAATGTAATTTGAATCTACTCCAAGGAAGAAGAGGCCCTTTTAAAATTCCTTCCCCAGCTTCACAAGAGCTTTCAAAATGTTAAACTGTCAGTGTTGGTAGACCTGTTCTCATCACTCAATAATAATGAACTATCCCTGTCACAGCTGAGCTACACACTATTCATATGCTGTAATAATAGTGCTTTTAAGGAAGAAAACACAAACATTTCTAGTAAATATTCACTGGATGCAGTTTTTTGCTTTCAGAAAATAAGTAACAGATTTTTCCATCCTTCCCTTTTCACACATGTACACTCACAAGCACAAGCTAATTTATCATATAGGATGCAGGATTCTGTTGCTGTTCATGTCTTGCTAAACTACTTTCAGCATATCACTGGTGCCTGGAGAAGACGACTTTCTGTTGTTGAAAGGAAAATTTTTGTGATAAAAGTTGGAGGCACATTTTAGGTGCAATCCCCAAAGTATTTTAGGTGCAATCCCCAAAGTATTTCAGCTACATGATTGCAACACCATTTTGGAGAGAAAGAAAATATCTGCAATAGCTTTTTAAAGCACCTCCATATTTAGTTCCTAGTCTTACAGCATGGGGCTCATGCAAAACTAATTAATTTTGATTGAGATATAGAGGGTCACAGAGAGTTGCCGAACTGCAGTGTCAGTCCAATAAAACAAATAAGTTAYTACTCATTCCATTAATCTGAAAATAGTTGGATTATTCAAAAATTTCAAATAAATTGAAGTTACAGGTTTGTTTTAAATAAACTGTCTTGGTTTATTTTTTGTAGCTGATTACTTTTAGGGAATATATGAGAAATTCTGAGTAAGCAAATAAATGAGAACATTATCAAGAAAAATAGAGACTTCTCTGGAATAATTGCGGCGTTTCTATGTTCTGTTACTGTCAAATCAATTACCTCATTTCTCAGGAATGGCAACTCAAGGTCAAGGTGAAACCTACCTATTAGTCTCATGGAAACAATATCATTGCACTTGACATTACATAAAAACCATGAGTAATATATTGCTCAAAGGATATGCACCCTTCTCTGAACATATCCTTTGACTTTTCTCTAGTTCAACAGCCAACCTTTCAGCTTTTCATCCCGAGTTATTAATGTTACAACCAACACGGAAGAAAAAAACAATTCCTGAAGAATATCTTCAAAAGATCAAATGATGGACAGGTTAGGTATATATTATTATTTCCTGTATTAGCATAAATATTTTGTATACTTTTAATATCAAATTGCTTTATACTGCCAATACTGGCTTTATTTACCCATTTATAACTTAGGACAACTTCTGATGAAGGCTAGTTCCCTGATCTAGTACGGTATGGATTCCCTGGATAGTACAAACTAACATTATCCTAGGTTTTTCTCCAAAATATGTAGACTTTCTGAAGTATATTTGATGGATTTCTGAGGCTACAGTTAGAAAATTCAATTAAGTTTGTTCTCTTATAGAGGCTACTTGGTCAGCATTGCATCTAGCAGGTTAAGAACTACCTTAAAAATATCTAACAAGAAGAGAGAGTTTACTGCTGCAATAAAAGACTTCAGTGACAATCTACAGAAATGGTAACATAAGGATTTAACTTGTAACTAGCAATGATGAGAGATTCATATAAAGAAAGGAAATATTAGTCTTTTGGGAGGCTAGGAAACATGCCATCGCAGGATAAAGATAACATGGGCATCATCTTATCTCATGAGGGAAGAACAGAAAATACCCATTTCCAACAAACAATTGAGATGCTCTAGCCCATTTTCATCTGAGTATCCAGACAAAACCTCCAGGAGAAACAACTACAAGTGAACCAAATTAATTTACATGGCATGACCTACTGCAACCTGGCAATAAATGTATTATGGATTTTTGGGATGGCTTTCATTACTTTGGGGGTGTTGATGATCAGAATATAAACCAGTCTTTCAGCCTACACTGCCCAGCATCTATCTCCCCACCCTTTCAATAATGAAAGTGGTTCCTATCCCCATGGCGCTCCAGCGTAATTTTGCTTGGGGAGGGTGGGGAATTAATACTCAAGCCAAGCATGGCTTTTTAAAGTGTCATATGCTCACCTGCATAGAATCGCTTTAAGACAAAGAAATGTTGCCTCACCCTGTTGCAGCCTCTTTACATTTCCTCTAAATGAGATTCAGCCATTAGCCCATATGGGAAGAAAGTATAATATTTTTCCAGGATTCTTTGACTACAGTCCCTAACTTTATCTTGATGCTATCCCCAAAACTCAGCATCATTTACGGAAAGACAGCTGGACATGCTGAATAGAGAAGCCTTTACAGAGGCTGGATTCAGGAAATCTGTAGTATTGCCACAGACAGCTTGTCTTTAAAGTTATTTTTCACTAGATTGCTCTTAAAGAAAAAGAGGTATTGAAGATTTTGAATAACTGCAGTAACCTAAAATGTATTAAATACAGCACAAAATTTAATATCCTTACAGCTGGGTTTACAATACTTCTAAGATCCTTCCCCCCCCCCGCCTTTTCCCTCCTTGCTGTTGCTAAGGAAAACATGACCAGAATAAATACTTATTTTTAAAGGACATTTTTCTCTGGACTTGCCAAACTATTCAGCATGTCAAGAATTATTACAGTTATTTCAGACAGCACATGGGGAAAAAAAATCTAGATAGTCTTCCAAAATCCTGAAATGTCAGCAGATCCAAATGCTTCCTTTGATATAATTTCAAACATCTGAGAAACGTTATTAACCCAATGTTAAGGACTCCTCTTATAGCATTAAAGACACAAGAAGATACTAGGCCTGATTCTCACAGTCCTTCATATAACCTAGTTACTAGCTGTGTAAGATGTGTAAGCAGTAGGATGCTCATTTTAGAATTGAAAGGTAGGGCAGTGAAGTATTTCATCTACCAAATGCAAGCTCTTTGGCTGATTTCATATTAGCTCGCTCAGGTTCACTGAACCAGATTGTGGGAGCAGGATATTTCTTCTGTAAAGTGCTTTCTAAAGAAAAGACATCAAATATTAATTGGTGAAGATGAATCGTCCTCTTGCTTCCCTCTTCCATATGAATTGTATCTATGACTGCTGAGTGAGAGAGGGAATATCATGTTGTGCGCCCTCTGGAAAGTGGAGTAATTGGCCATGAACTATTTTAATATACTGAGAATCCTGAAGTCTTAAGAAAACTCCCTGGTTCTTTTCACCTGAATTCATTTTACTAACAAGGCTCTTTGTTTTAAAAGGATTTATCAGTTGTAGAAAGAGCTACAGCTGTTTCTGCATGTATTGTGGTTTATGCTTAATGATTATTACGGTTTACTAGATATATTCAGTTATGAGATACCRTACTATTTAGGCAATGCTACACCTACCGTACAAAAAGAACAACTTGTTCCTTTGAAAAAAGGAATGAAGATAAAATATATTAAAAAGTATGCCAGAAAGCATTCCCCTGCCTGCGTCCCCCCCCCCCCACAGTCTAGCATCCATGTATTTACTCATACCTTATCCAAGAAGCTGCTGTTTTGACTTTGCTCTTTTGCATGCTTGTGATGGTATAAATTACTACTCAAATACAAGCTAATAGAGAAGAAGGGCTGGTTTTGCCTGGGGACAAGCCTGGCACAGATCCTTTAGCCAAACAACTGAGAGGGTGTTGCTTTGAGGAAACCTCTCTGAGGACTGGGAAACAATATCTACTTGGGAATTAATTGCAACTTCACAGCAACCTTTTGCTATGTTTTTTTTAATAATTATAAATAAAAGGAGACAGAGCAGAGAGAAAGACCCATAACTGGTTGAATTTTCACATAAGGGTGAAACTGCAATAGAAGACTACTACTCTGAACATGGAAATTCCCTGGCTTGTTTTAGGCTCCTGTCATGCCACAGCTGTTATCAAATCATATGCATATATAATGCTAGTAGCAAAAACTCTAAGAAGTAGATGCAGTCAATTAAATTACACTTTACAGCTGATGCCCAGTCAATCCTTTGACTTTTAAAGGCAGAAGGCACAGTGCCAGATCAACATCACCAGTACACACAGTCTAACACAGCAGTTTCTGTAACTCTCTCCATTAGTGTGCAGCTTAAAATTTAATTTCACAACTTCCAAATACAGCTATTTGGAAATATGTAAAGCAGCTTCTATAAACTTGTCAAAAATACAGACGAAACAAAGACTTAACTGGAACACAGAGAGAACAAAGTTGGAATGGAAACAAGATGACTGCACGAAAGCCACGTCTTAGTGGTAGAAGGAGGATAAGAAAGTTCCCCAAAACCAAGCTGCAGTATACCTTGCAACAGGAAGCAAAACACACAGCAAGTGTTCTTCAGATATATAAAAATATATTTATGTATGCACATATACATATCTATCTATAGGTAATAAATACATAAAAAAAAGAAAGATGAAAGATKAMAGATTAAATAAAGATTAGAAAAATTCTAAACATGACTCCCCAAATTGAGAATATATTTAGCCTCAGTTTTCAGTAGGGATGATATAATAGATTATGAAGAGAAAGGTAAGGCAGATAATGGGAATACAAATATAGAAATGGAAATTACTGCAGTTATTACTGGAAGCAAAACTCAAGGAATCACATATACTCCCACTCCAAGTGGGAGGCAAGATAATTCCATCCACTAAATATAAAAGAGCTGCCAGAAGAAACTGCATGTACAATAGTCATCATTTTTTAAAGTGATGGGAGCAAAAGAAGTGATCTGGAAAACTACTGGCTTGCAATGTTGACAAAAGCACACCTAGATTTAAAGCAGATTCCCTAAAGAGGGAAAAGACAGGAAAGTAATGGAGGAAAACAGGATAGGCCACAACATGGAGGAACAAAGATAAATCACATCAGGAGCTGTGATATATTAATGTGATGAGCTACRCTTCCAGACAAAGGCAAAGCCAGCCTCCTCTGTCTTGACTTCTATACAGTGGTGCCCTAGGGATAAATATTTGTTAAAATGGAGGTAGCAGGGGGAACTGTACAATAAGTAGTATATATGGCTAGGAGAAAATGACTAGCAGAGTTTAATATTTGCATTGAATAGCCTGGCACAAATGTGTCCTGGTGAAATTAGCTGTTAGCAGAATGACTTGGTAGGTGTAGTCAGTATCCACATAACAGAGTACTAAACCATCTTTTGCACTTGAGAAGTAGAAGGGAGCGGAAATTCAGTAGTACAAAATGGAAAGAAATGTAATTAAGCTGTAAACTGGAAATTGGCCAGCTGCAAATGCCCAAGAAAAATGACCTAATGATGATTACAGGATGATGGTAAACTGTTGTGTGTGTTGCAGGTGAGAAAAACACAAATGCAATCCTACAATGCAGCAGCAGTTATATTTTTATTAGGAATAGGTCCCATTCAACAGCTCTGGAACAGCTTGTAACACATATGTTCAAAAAAATAAAACAGATTCAGGGGAGGACTATTGGGATTACAGGAAGAATAGGAAACCTTTCTTTCACATAAGAAGTACGTCATTTATTTAATCTGGTAACAGAGGCTGCAAAGGGTATGTCACTGATATCTAGAAACTGCGCATATCCTCATAGTCCTGGTAAGGGATGAACTCCAAGAACAGAAAAAGAACTCTTTAAGCAAAGAAAGACAGGCTAGAAAATAAAAGAAAGCTCTAACCTAAAGAGCATTCAAGTTTTGAAATGAACTTCCAGTGAAAGCAATAGGGGTAAAAGCCTTCAAAAATAGAGTTTCTTTTATRGAACAGACTCCTTGATGTGACTGCCTCCAACAGAATGGGATTTCACTTGATGACTGAGTAATTTCCTTCCAGTCCATTGTTTCTACTACTGGGCAAATACACATGTGTGCATGCAGCTAAAGCTTCTAGTATATAGAGAATATCTGTTACTGTATAACACATTTTACCCATGACACTGTGTATTTAATCTGGTTGTACTGTACTCATGTGAACAGTAAGTAGAGATATGTGAAAGGTTGGCTAGTAATCAAACATCATAACCTCTTGTCACTGCAGAGTAAAGTATGTAATTTGGGTGCAGAGCCCTGAGTCAGTATTTTTATTGACTTTAAGTTGCTATACAATATTTTTATTTTAGATAAATACAACAGCAAAGCAAGAACAAATATATTTTTCCAGGAACTAGTTAGAATCTAGTGTACCTTTGTACACCTGAAAACCAGTATGTAATTCAGGGGTGACTCATTAGGACACCAGTTTTTGAGAGTATGTTCAATTCCTGTTCTGTCATAGGTTTCCTATCTAGTCATAAGAAAGCCAAGTAGAACTTATTTTTACTATTATTAGTTCAGGCACAGTGTTGATGGAATTACTGAAATCAGTGCTAACTCGCTTACTGTACTGTGCACAGCATAGTCCTCAAGACAGTATGATAAACAAAATTAAGTCAATCCAACAGCCCACTGGCAGCGGCGGGTGGCCTCATTCCTTCCACTCACCTCCCCGGTCCCCAGACCCACAGCCCTGCCCTGTCCCTCATAACAGCTCTGTGGCCCCCCGCTCTGTAAGCCAATTTAGTTYATTAAGCTGAAAACTATTTCTGTTTTATCAATAAAAACGGGGAAGGTACAGTCAATTCTAACAGCCCAAAGTCAGGAGCATGGGAGACAAGGCTACAACATCCTTCAGGATAAAAAGTTCAAGTGGTTTAGTGGTCTGAGATTGTATCCACAGTCTTTCAGAGAGATGAAAAATCTCTATGTGATGCTCTTTCTCAAGAGAAGGAACAACATTTTCTCAAGCTTTTGATAGGCAATCATTGTGGCAGAATGCTGATGAGCAAAGAGGAGAGGTGATTTGCCCAGGAAAATACCCAAAAATGCATTTATTTACATTTAGTATATTACTAGTAAAAGTATAAATCTTTGGAACAACATGTTTTCCAGATAGGTAAAAATAAGCATGTATCTCTGTGTGTGTGTGATATGTGTAAGTAAAGAATGGCTGAGTTACCCCTTCCATATTTCAAAATCTATGATAAATATCTATCCCTGGGGCACAGGTGAATTTCTGTTCTGGATAAGGAGGGGAAGGAGAAAGAATATACACAAACTTCTCTGTTTAATTGCTTGGGATTGGGTATCTTGTACTGACAGGAAATTCTGATGAGAGAAGCTGGTGTGTTGAGTCAGGCTTAAAAATCATGGCTTGGTAGGTATCTTTAAAATTAATGACAAATAACTAATCAACTGTTGTATAATAAATTGTTTGCTTACATTAAAACAGTCATTCATCTAGTTATGGTTATCTACATACAGGAAAAGATTCTCCAGTCACTGTTGATGTATGCGAGCCATTACAAATCTCTAAATGAAGCCACATGCTTTTGGCATTTTTCTGCATAAAAATCACTCTCAGCTTTCATTTAAACTTATAAGGTAGAATGATTAGTGGTACGTGTTTATTCAATTAATTCATATTTTTAAGAAATAGAAAAAAGGACAGAAAGCATCTCTGTTTATTACTGTAATATTTTTTAATTTGATGGCTAAAGTGAGATCCCTACCTCTCTAACAAAACACTAAAAGAGAAATAACCTGATGGCTCCTGAACACTTTTGAGTCCCATTAACAACAAGAGTTATTTACCTGATTGTTTCTAGGATCATGTCTATAATCCTAATTTTTTTCATTTATTACTTTAATTTTTATGGCTCAGCCTCTATAGCAACAACAATAATTTTTACTCTCTGCTTTATGCAGCAGAGTTTATTAAAAAGAGATATAGTTATTCTTGAATAATCATAAATAGCTGGCATCTCTTACAGGCCCTGTTATGGATGATGCTTATGCATTTACTGTTCTTTCAGGTTTAATGTCAGTAGCAAGGACAACAGAAGACAATCAAATTGACTAGAACTACAGAACAGAGCTACAGGCACTGCACTACAAACAAACAAGCTGACTCCCAAATTTTGTCTTCCAGACTGCATGAATAAGCAGGTCTGAACCAATACATTCTGTATTCATCCCACCAACTGCCTCCTTAATAAGAAAGCTTATTTAGACTAGCTACCAAAAGCAGCGACAGTATTTGCTGCATGATAATGCAGGGTTTCTTGAATATTTTTAAAGGAACAAGAGAAATCACAGTATTGTAGAGCAAAAAGGTTCAATCACACGCCTTTTTGTTGGATCGGCTGATAACAAAGTCCCTACRCTCCAGGTCTTTCTCAGGCTAACGAGAACTAGCCTGAGCCTGAGCCTTGGGCGACTGAACTAACCTTTCTCAGGTCAGTTCAGTTGCTCAAGCTCCTAAGCTGCTTTCCTCAAAATGAGCTGGAGTAGTTTAAACAACTGAACTTTAACACGTTCCTTTTGACTGAAAAGATCCCAGGAATGGATATACCGGTACTAGCAGAGCTGATAGGGCGGTAGCCTCTGGCAGGATTTGCTAATGAACATCCAGGACTAGGGTATTCTCTTCTATCCACAAAGGTGCTACTGGAAAAAAAAATCATATGATCTAGCCCTGGATGTCCAGTGTTTAATGGCATATATTAATTAGGTCTTTTCCCCAGGACAATTCTAGCCAACCTACTGCCTTTGTCATGAGGAGCCACTACCTCAAGCCTCACGAGACCCAGGGACAAGACTGACAGCTCGCTTTATCCAGCACAGCCAGGTAGCTAAACCTGAGCTGAGCAACCACTGCCACTGCAGAATAGCATCTGGCCATCACCACGAAAGAGTTTAGATTTCTCTACATTATAGTCTGCATTTTTTAATTGTATTTAATTGGGTTGCAGACACACAGTCTTTTCTACAATACTAATCACCACATTATCGAACAGCTTCACATGTATTTTTATAGTACCTCTGTGACAGAAGGAAAGGGTTTTTTATGAATTTTATGATTTTTATGAATTATGAATTGATGAATAAGTACCAAGAGAAATTATTTTAAAATTTCAAAAGAAAAACCCTAAAGGAGATCAACAAGTACAAGACCTTATACTGAGTCAACAGCAGCATCAAGCTCCATCCTAAAGGTTAAGTGATGCAATGGTAACACAAGAAATGCTCGCTTCATGTAAAGTTTTATCTAATTGCCTTCATCTGTGTTTTTTGTGCTCACTGGTATCAGCAAGAGCAGCATACTCTTAGYCACTCCCAACAGAGCATTCAGTGAAAAACTCAGTAAGCTATAAACCTTTCATTACCTTCCTAATGACTCGCCAGACAGTTACCTTGCATTGAGTAACACTGGATTTTAAAACGTATTCAGGAGCTGAAGCAGGAACTGCTGCTTTAAACAAACAAAAAAACCCACAACTCTTTTTGGAGAAAAAGGGTTTTGACAACATAGTCCTAAAAGATCTTGACAGTCCCAAGGCTTCATAAATTTCTTCATGTTTTTAAGCTACAGTATAAATGAAGTCTGGACCAGAGTTTCTTACTAACAGTTGGACACTAATAGATCCCACAGATCCCAGCAATAGATCACATGTCATTCTACAAAGTAGCTTTTGGAAACCCTTCATCACTGTTATATAAATTTCATCCTCCATGACAAGTTTTCATTTCCATTTCATAAGAGTTTTATCCACCTCCTGAATGGAAAAAATACCATGATGCTTTAAAAGCCATTTAAGAAATTGCCTACATATCAAATCTGAATAGATTCCAAGGTAAGCTTGTGTTATTTGCAGTTTTTCCTATTTTACTGATAGAACAATTCCTCCCACAACAGACACTGTGTATACAGCCTCCGTATGCCTTTATTCAAAGGCAAGCTCATCAGTTTTCTGTTCTAGTTCTCCCTTTTAATGTTACTGCTTGTACTTACGACTGTTCCTTGCCAAAGGATAAAATGCCCTCTTTATCTGGAGCGCTAAAATCACTCGTTACCATCAGATCCTGCGGGCCTACAGATTAAGCTATGTTTGTGTGCTTCAGCAAACAGATTGCAACCAAAGTTTTCTGACTACCATACATTTGCATTTCCCCTAAGCTCTCTAGTATCAAATTCCATAGTTATTTTTGTTGAGTGGTTTCCCATTGTGAAAGGAATTAGGTGAAAAGCACTAGCGCTACATGTGTACTGAGGAAACACAGTTGTGCTTTGTTATGAGTCAGAGTGGATGGAGTCAAAACTCATGACTTGTTCATAAGAAATGCTGGCTGAAAATAATGGAAAACGCAGATATATATCTCCTTTTATAGAGTTCATAACATGTAGCCTGAAATTCTTCCATCATCCCTTTACAAGTGGAAAACATTCCCTTCCTTCCCTGGATCTACTCTAAACTTCAAAGCTATAATTTTTTTGTTATCTTAAAAAACACATAGAAAAACACAGAGACAAACTTCTGAGTAAATTTATGATGTCTACAGTCAGAATAGCTTCTTCTTTTGGTTCCTCTTTCACATGTAGTCAGCGGTGAGCTTTCTGACTACATGTGACTTTAAAAAGTTATATCTCATACAACTTCCCTAACAGCATAGTCAATGCTAGCAACTTTTATGCTCCTTCCTCTCCTAGTACCTTTAGCCATATTCTGAGCTTGCTGCTGCCTCCTCAAACTATAACACTCCAGTGTGAATCTGTCTCATGAATATTTTTATTATTTCAAAGCCATTCCTTTTTCACATATTGATGAAATGGAGATGCTTTGAAGTGTTTTATGACAAAAAAAAAAAGAAACAGAAAAATCTCTTTTCTCAAAAGAGATTTAATACAAGTACTCATGCAATTTTGGAAAAACACTTTTGATTTGGCACAGTGCTTTAAACCTTGCTTTCTCACACTTCTGGTGATTGCTCTTCAGAATATTCACTATTGACATGGGGACTGCTTCCAGTGCAGTTTGAATATCAAAATGAATTATTCTCTTCAGATAATTCAGAATTCTTCAACAATTTTTTCCTTGAAAATGGCACATTCCTGCAGAAAGCAGCAGCTTTTACTGACCTGCTGTTTTCTTTTTCATTATTCTATTTATTCATCAATTTTACCCCAGGTAACTCTGAATGAGCTCCCTTCTCACTGACTGCAAAAGTGGTATTTGTCAGATTCCTTAAGAGCCTCTTTTGAGAGAGAATGTAGTTGGTGTACAGGAACTCCATTTCTTCAAGGGTTTTTTTTTTCCCCTTTTTGTTGAAGTAAATAAAATATAAGTCTAGTACAAATGAGATCCAGATCATTCTTCTCCTGAACCTGGTTTATTCCCTTAATCAGATCCTCCTGCTTGTTTGAGCTACTTGTCAGCTTTGTATCAGTGGGCTGATGGACTGCTGTCTCTCCTTTGATCCTGTGACCTCAAAACCACTTTAGAGGCAGTTCTTGGTGTTCCTAAAGAGCCATCCCATGTGTGACAAATACAGTATTTCACACTGTCTAAGAGAAGAGGAAGGAGAACACTCTTTCCCTTAAAAATTCAGCTGATGGAGGAAGAATATGGTATATATGTATATATACAAGATTTGGCAAATTCCCACAGTGTTGTACATATTCTTATTTATGGTATGAAAACGAGAAGTGTACTAAAGTTCATTGTTACATGTTAACTTTATACTCAAATTTGCCATGAGTTTCACCAGCTGACTTAGAAATCTGCAAAGCTATTGCCTTGGAAAACAGGATATTATAATGTTTTCTGATTTTTTTTTCCTCTGAGACAAAATTAAAGAGAAACTTTCCCTGAACTGTTATATGATCATAGCGACCATGTGTTTCAAGTCACATTTAGTTCTTTTTAAAGCACATGTAAAATTGATGAATTAGCAATATGCATGACCTAATTTTGTCTGTTGAGTTCCATAAATTAAGATATGCTATTTGGTTCAGAACACCTTTGGCTCCAAGATTCATCACTCATCATTGCTGAAAATACTTTGTTGTAAATATCTGTATTTGCCACTACTAGATAAGGAAATGAAAAATTTTCATCATGACTGATAGAACTAAGCAATTTTCATTTGTTTTACAAGACAGCAACATAAATGAGACCCTATCCATATTAAAGATATCTTTGCTTGGGCACGGCATAATTCAAGATTACTTCAGGTCTTATCAATCCCAGTGATAATTATAATGACCAATCTTAGTATTACTGCTACCCTTCAATTCTGTTTTTTATAAATTCAGCAATTTCATATAGGCATAATATATGTTATAATTGATCAAAAGTTAGTTCCGCTACCAAAGACCATAAGAAATATTCATGAAAAGCAGACTTTATCCCAGAGACAGGTATTCTCCCACTAAAGAAAACAATAAAGCTTTCTCCAAGTTAGAGGCTGAAATTTGTCTCTGAGAATACTCTGCTAGACAGGTCATATTGAGAGCTATTAAGTATTTTTCAATAACAAGAAGAATAAGTTTTCTGACAAAAATGAACATGAGCAAACTGCTGTTTAGGGCAGTGTGCAACTATTCTATTCTTTGTACTACCCATAACCATAGTTCTGTACATAAGGAATCATCATTTTGCATAAATTTCATCTGCATAACAACACACATGGTAGAAAGAGTCTACCTCCAAGGTTTCACTTGAACATACAGAGAAAAGAGCTCATGCAAAATGATGTGAAATCAGGTCCACACCTCTTATACTTGAGAAGCTTCTAAAAACTCTTCTGGAATGGAGCTGAAATTATATTTGCTTTTGGTTTAGTTGATATTAATTAGTAAATACAGATCTACTATTTTTAAAAGCAGAGAGGGAGGATATAGATGTAACAGAGCCATACTAGCTTAGACCAAAGGTACATGTAGTCCAAAAGCCAGTCTGTGATAGGGGCCAATAGCAGGTGCTTAGAAAAAGTGTAGGAACAGGAAGAGCGTATAACATACTTTCTGTGAGGATTCTTGATGGCCAGTTGTTTGCAAATCTCCAAGCTGCAGGCAATTTCTGTATACTTAGAACGTCTTCATGGAATTTTATCCTGAAAACTTTTCCAAGCTTCCCTTGGACCAGATAAAAATTTTGGTATCTAGGGCAATTGTAGAATGGAGTTTCATGGTTTAACTATGCATTACAATACTTTTGATTGGGATTCACGAGTTATGACTGATTGCGAGACCAAGAATTTCTTAGAAAGGATTGTTTTCATGATAAAACATGTGTTTGGTGTTTATTTTGTTGCTCAGCATTCACAGATGCAAAAAAAAACTAAATTACAGTAACAATCATTCTTTAATTATCTCAGGTCACTTATTACAAACATTTGCAAGTCAACAGCACTAAATTGCTATAAAATAAAATCAGACTCTTAGGAAGATTGTCACACCTCTCTATTTATCTGTAACAATTCTAGGGTTGCCTGGGCAAAACTGCAGAGACATATAGCATACTCTTCAGATTGTGCTAGTAATAACATAAATTCCTCAGGGATCCTGTGTATGTGCTCTGGTAGCAAGCATGTGAAAAATTTCATATCACTGTGTTTTTTTGTTAATGTCTTCAATGCACACCACTAGTGACTAGTGACAGGCCATCTAAATTAAAATAGCACCAGTGTGGTACCACATGCTGGGATTACAAGCTGATTTTGTGTGTGAGCAGAGTTTGTCCCTCCCTTTAAAAAAAGGACAGCATATGGAAGATGTGTAATACATTTGGGGGTGAAAAAAGCAACATCCTTTTTGTTTACCACAACATTGCATGTCTAAGAATTGCCTGCCCATAAGGCCAGCTCTATTTTGTAAGACAGAACAAAGTAAAATATTGCAAGGGAAAAAACACTTGTTTCTCATAACACTTCATTCCTTCTTTTGTGGCTGGTTCCCAGTGTTAGCCTCTCAAACAAAAACATATGATTTATCTCTGTATATAGATTAAAAGCATTTAAGAACACACACACAAAAAAAAGCCCATTCACAGTGACACTAAGGTCACCATTATCTGAATTTACTAGACATGCTCCTGATTCYAACTTTATCGTCTTTAAAACTGCCAAAATATACACAGGTTTTTCCCCCGCTCAGGGTTTGATACAGCAGTGTTACTGCTACTGAAGAAAGCTGTGGAAGTCACATAAGGTCTTAGATACTGGCTCTGAAACATGGATATGTCAATATCACATAGGGTTTTTTTTCTTCAGTTTGTTTATACAATCGCAAACCAGCCAAACAAGCCTCATGAGTCCTTTCTGAAATTCCAAAGATATCATTAAAAACAAACTGAGGCATATACAGTCCATCTAGCAAACAAACAGACCCAGAGTCACAAATATATCAGACCCCATGCACAATTGGATCATCTAACGTACTGGGTAAATTGCAAGGGTGAGGCTTCCTTCTATATGCAAGTTCCTTTTCTATTCCATTCTCTCTCCTTCCAGATATTGCACAGTGATTCAATCTCACATTAGTATTTAGCCATTACACAAATTAGATGAAACTACTAGGTATCACATGAGCTAGATTTTTGAAGACTGTGTACAGAAGTTTAATTTAGAACACTGGCTCTACCACTGACATGATATACGACCCTTAGCAAGATAATTTCTCTGCATTTTTCAACCTGGGATGACTATGTGAACATAAACATAGCCTCCTACATAGAAGAGTCCTGTTTATCAGACCATTTGACCAAGGCAGATAATGCGTTCAGACATTTTTCAAAATAAGTTTAGCCAAGAATTGTGGAAGAACTCAGTATTTTAAATAAATCTTTTCATTTTTGCTTTATAAAATAACATAGTGCTGTATTTTCAAGGAAGTCAAGAGGAATCCAGAGTAAAATTTATTTAAACCTTTGTTTTATACAGAAAGGCAAATCCAAAATGAAAGGTGAGTATCCTTATTTCCTCTATGAGGAGTGATCTACACCTTATCAGCATGATAACAACACAGCATCCAAACTAAGATTAATATTAAAATGTTCCAGTTCTAAATAGGGATGCACAAATAGTTTAAAACAGTTCTCCTTTGTGTTTTATCTTAGTTACATTTTCTCTTAAATAACWTCTCTGCTGAGTAGTTCATATAGACAGCTTTCGGTAAGACAGCTTTGTTTTCTTACCTGTTAACCCCATTTAAAGAGAGAGAGACTAGCCTGACCTTACATTTAGATAGATGCAGCTCACATTCTGCAATCAAACAACATTGCTTAAAGCAAGGGTGTAGCAAAGTAAAAATATTTGGACTGGATATAGTATTAGATCAATTTACATAATTGTAATCCTAGATGTACCCATCATCTTCCTGCAAAAGACCTGCATCACCATATTCTGTAGTGCAATTATTGTAGCAACACTACACCTCTTTTACAACCAGTGTTGGAGCTTTCCTTCACAAATTTCTCATTTGTTTCTGATCAGGCCCAGTAGGAAGATCACTTAGATAAGAAAACACATTAAGAACATGATTTATTCTTCAGTGACATTAACTGGCATTTTAACTGGCATTTCAATGGGGAAAAAAATTACAGAGCAGTTCTCAAATTAAATTCACAGTTTCAAAACCAGTATTTGACAAAAAAAGTACATGGCACATTAGATGGCTTGATTCCGCTCTGTGTAAACCCAGTGTAGGCTTTGAGTAATCCCACTTACTCATCTGACTGGAGCAGCAATGCGAGCAAAGAAGAGTCAGATTCTGTTCACCTCCTCCAAGAGCTAATGTGAAGCAGAGTGGTTGGTGTTATCCAGATTTTACTGATAAATAAACTGAGACATGGTAGAGATCTTTCTAACAACTTGTTTCATCCTATACAACAACTCAGAGCAGGTTAAACAACTTGTCTTAGACCACGTCTTACTATCACCAGAATTAAATGAACTTGACTTTGCAGTCCTATCTTAGCATATGTCTCTCTCTGTTCCAGAAAAGAACTTCCATAGATTGAGAGCACAGGGAAACACCCACTTCAGTTTCTACAGTATCCTCAGGGGTATCAAAATTCTCTCTACTGCTAGTTTTGTATAGATGCCCCTTGTGTGACAACATGATCTGGACTAAAAAAAAAAAAAAAAAAACACTCTTGAAGTGCTCCATATATTCCACATTTCTTGTCTTTCTTCTTGGATCAGAGTTAAAAACCCTCTCTGTATACTCACAGAGTGATAGGCAGTCAAAAACGTAACTCAAATATGTTCTAGTAGTGAAGTAAATTAAATTAATTTCAACATAAACTGGATTGAATCTTGAAGAAGCAATGTTAATTGTGTCTTGTATTCACTATGATTATTGATCTGACAATGTGAGACACTTTTCAGAATAGCTACATCAAAACTAGGACGGATCCCTTCATTCAGGAAACAGTTTGTCGTACTAAAGGTTACAGTGCTAATTAAAATGAAATGTTATGCATAATTAGAGAACTTACAACAGACTGACCTGCTGCTGTGGCATCGCTAATTCAGAATACACTGCCTGCAAGAAAAGAGAAGAAAAGAAGAAATCAATTTATTTAATCTCAAGACTATAAAATGTTCTCTACACTAAATATTAAATGAATTTAACGGCAATTGTTAGTTTAATTAATAGCTTAATTCTTAGCTATTATTTTTAAAAATCATCCTTTTTCAACATATTGTATTAATTTATATTGAATGATTGACACTCACAAGGTGAGAAAACAAATGGCTAAATATCACCCAGTTCTTTTGAACTGTATTGTTTACATATATGTATGTTTGTGTGTTTATATATTACATGTACATATGTATACGCATATATGTAAACAGTACAACATGCATTAGCTATGTGAAATCTTTGTTATTCCTATAGACCTGCAGGAGGCTTACTTAGTCAGAAGTCAAGAATGTTGCTCTGTATCATTAAGAGAGTGGAAACATACAGGCTGCGAAGGCCAAATTACCGCCACACGACAGACAGAGAAAAGATGCAATTTGATCTACAGCTTGTGGCAAGGGTACCTGCCCTTCTTCCTGTCCAAACTGCAAGAGAAGTACCCTTCTCCATTTTTAATCCATTGCTGGATCCCCTGCCTTCTCACAGTCATAGTAAGCATAGTGAAATGATTTTTCCCTACATTGTTTGTTTTCAGTCTTACATAAAAAAAGAGAAAAACTATTCACTATATTAAATAGTTATTGCAAAATAAGTCATTATCTGTCACACATCAGAAAAAAATTATAAGATTAATTATGGCATGTTCTAGCTACAGCATTTGGAATCTTGCCTTCTGCTAAATTTGTTTTCAGTTAGTGTTCTTGAAAACAAGGACAAAACCCACTAGGTGGTGTTTAGATACTGGCTCCTATCACTTTTCTTAACACTGCTAGCTATGTTCTTTATCTCCCCTGGGGCATTATTAATATTTGTTCTTTATGCTCTGCAATCTTTCCCACCAACATGCACATACTCAAAAAAACAAACTCGTAGAGCAAAGAAAAAGAAGCAACCCCTCGCTAAAGAGGAAAACATTAGCTAACTTAAACAAACACATACCTTATACCACTTTGTAAGCAAAAACTTAACAGAGCTGCATGACACCATCTTCTAAAAGTCTTGACTGTCAAGCAAGTGGGGGTAGGAAGAGAGCTGGGTCTCGAATTCCAAAATTTAGGCTGTAAGCCACAAAGCATTTAGCAGTTGCTTAACTTGAAGCAGGCAAGTAGTCCAAACGACTGTAAGCTCCGTGTGCCTGATTCTGCCTGCTTTCCTGACTGCAGCTAGGAAAACCCTCTCCAAGCATGGAAGCCATYTTCATGGGAGATGTGTCTTCACTAGGAAATTAGGCATATCTTCACCTATGGTAACAAATGCCTAAAGAATTCCTAATGAAGACAGGCAAATTGCAGCTTTCACACATTAGCAATTTGACATAGTAGATTATGCTGGAGCAAAGGTCCAGCCCGATCTCCAAATTCATGCTGCAATTACGATCTGATTTATCTTCGTGAGGACTTTACCTCTTTCTGGTAATCTTAGTCACCATGTGCTAGCTAAATTGAATAACAAACACCTTGATTCTTTGGTGAAAACAAGATGTATGAGATAGCTCATCTATTTACCTGAGGTCTAAATTAGGTCTCATCTGAAAACAAAGAAGGCTACTAATGATTACACTGAGAATAGTCTGGTGATCTTTATCACCTCAGTGTTACAAAAGAAGGAACTATCTCAAACTGTTCGTATGAAAATCACTGGTAATGACGGGGGCGGCGGGGGGAGGGTACTGGTCCTTTGTATTTGACCAGTCTTTGCAAAATTTACACATTAGACTGAATTGTGTAGGGTTTTTCAAATAAAATAATAAAACAAACCTGCAGGTTTATTTTACTGTAGTAATCTAAACTAGGGTTCAGGTGACCTACCGAGTTTCCAAAGGAAGCATACACATGCAATGTTCCTAGAATCCTAGGGTCTGGGTTTTTTTCTGTAAACATAATTTCTTGTTTTATTACTTAAAAAAATGGTGGTTTGGGAGGTTATTTTTGTTGGTGGTGGTGGTTTTGGTTTGTTTTATTTTTGCATCTAGCCTGTAGACCGATCCTGAAGTAAAAGCTCAGTAAAAGCAAGACTCTCCAGTTTTGCCTTTAGGTAAAACAGACTAGGTCAGCAGTATGCCTTTTGCTTATCTCATTTTTCTTTATATTTATTTACTAAACTAAAGTTCCTTGTCACTGCATGCATTCTGTTTGTAGTAATTACCTGGCGGTAAAAGCTTATTTTCCTTAATAATGAAAGCCAGCCTAAGGTTTTTGTAATTATGTTTTGTGGAGTGGTGGTTGCATGGAGTCGGTAACAGTATGAAGTCTGATGCCTTTTCTGGTTCCTATCAGTAGTCTGAAACTATACTGTTTAGTAAATACTAATAAGTTCCCTTTTCCCTTCCAAGAAAATCTGACATGGAACCAAGCTAACTTCTCTGCTGCTTACAGATAATAAAGTTCCTCCCAGTTCATGTCTTTAGCTTTGTCCTGACTAAAAGTTTAATGCGTCTCTGCTCCTGAACAGAGCAAGCAATGTCAGTATAAACATAAAAGAAGCAACCACACATAAAAAATCATATGCAATAACTACTAAATGGATGTATCGTGTATAAGTTTAATTAATTTAGTTCAATGGCAAAGTTTGTCCAGTAATGTCCAGCATATGTGTACGGTATGTTTCTTATTTCCACCCCTATCTAGTATTAATCGCATAAATAACTTACTTTGACACTTTTCCACTTGGTAATCTGTTAATCAGAGAGGTTGATAACTGGTTGTAACAGAGAACGAACTTTGGACAAATATGTTAAAATTTCCAGAGTAAATGAACCAGTTTCAACAAAGTGACTACTGAAATATACTAATGAAGTCACTAATTTTATTTGCAAGAGTAAATATAAATAAATAATAAGCAAATAATGTAAGTAAATACAAGCCCAGAACTAAAGTACACAAGTACACAAATAATAGCCCAGAACTAAAGTACACAAGACTATAAGAACATGGCTTCAGAGCACTGTTACTAGGCCAACATCCTGATTCCCAAAGACAAAGGAAGTGCCTAAGAAAGGCAAGTACAGTGCAAGCACAGATTATATTTCCCCTAATATTTTCTTGGCCTTAACTTTTTTCACTTTAGGGGATTTCTTGAACCTGATGTAGTTTGTCTATTTAATAACCTCTCTCAAGTACTTGGACCTCATTTCTAAGTACTTTTTCAGTTGTCTGCATGAGTGTATGTTAAATTATTGCACAAACGGCACCCTTTATCAAAGAGTTCCAAAGATGTACTACCCCACTGCATGAAGAGCCACCTCCTTTTGGTTGTTTTGAACTTGATTCATACTAGCTTCATTCCAAGAGCTCCTAGCACTTGGGCTGTAAGACACAAGAGCTGTGAGACAGTGAAKAGTTTATTCCTCTTCAACCTCTCCAACAAAGTTACAATTCTGTAAAGCTGTATCGTATGCCCATCCAGTCATCTCTTTTCCAGCCTGAAATCATTCATCATTACTCAAGCAGAAGCCATTCCACGCCTTTGATCATCCTTGTCATTCTTCTCTGTATCTTTCCAAGTTCTGCTGTGAGCCTATACTCTACTACAGTGAGATGAGACAAAAAATGCACACATTCTAGGAGAAGGTGAACCACAGATTTACACAGTGGCATAGTGATTTATTTATTTTTTTTACCTTTTGCTCTTTTTGCCTTTTGTAGTAATTCCTAACACTCCTTTCTGTCTACTGCTGAACATGAAGCTGATGTTTTGACAGAACTACTTATCATAACCCCAGTAGTTCACTTATGAGTGGTAATGGCACACCTTCACGCTGCCCATTGATATATGAAGTTTGAATTGCTTTTCCCAATGTGCATCACGGTGCATTTATCTATGCTGAATGTTATCTGCCACTTAATTACACAGTCACACAGTTTTGTAAGGTCCTTTGGCCATTCTTCAAATGCTCTACTAAATAATATCATTTGCAAACTGTCTCACCCACTGATGACACCCTTTCCTAAGTCATTTATAAATATGTTGATGAGCCCAGACACAGTGGAACTATAGTGGTGACCTCTCTTTCTTGTGAGAAAAAAACATATACTCTTATTTTTTTTTAGATATCCTGTAACCAGTGATTAATCCCTGTGCTTGGGACCCTCCCTCTTTCCCCAAGACTGCTTCCTTTCCTTAAAAGCCTGTGGACAAATACAAGTAAACTATCAGCCAGATCACCCTTAGCGACAGGTTACCTATTACCTACTCAGTATGAAGCTATTTAAATGAGCGAAGTGACATGTATGCTACATCTTTTTCAAGAATGTCCTGTGCTCTAACATAAACAGAGGATCTGATTCTTTCTCCCCTGTAATAACATACAGAGATATAAATACACTCCAAAAACTCAGTTAATGCAAGTGTATTATGCTATACTGTTGCTACATTACAATGAATCATTTCTAACAACCAAAAGGCTTTGTTAGAGGAAGAAGTTGGAAGCATCTCCCAAGTGAAACATATACTGACTCAGTCTGCAGCACTAGGGGTAGAGTATCTGGTATCTGGTAAGAGAAGTTTTCAGTATCCTTCAGTCTCACTCTGAATTCATGATGTATAAGCAGTCAACAGCTGGGAAACAATGCTGTGTCAGAAATGACACTGGTTAGGTTAAAGCAAGAAGAGGCTCTTTGTCTGAGACTATAAAATTTATGCCAAGAATGAAACCAAAAGTAACACAAATAAACTGAAAAGCAATATTAAAAAAAAGCACACCAGGAGAATTGTAAGCCATTCCCAGTTTTATTTCTCCTTGGCAACTCTGCAGAGGTTTGGAGGTGATGGGATCAGAACCCCTTATACAGCTGAAAGCATCAGGAAATGATAAAATAGTAAAGGACTTTATTGCCCATAGAAGCAAAGCTTCTCAAAGCTCATAACAGTCTATGTGTTATGGTTATGAATATACTGCCATTTTGATAAGGTCTTCAGAATAATTACAGACTAACATATAGGAAAAAAGCAGAATCACAGGTATGTAAGAGGCAAGAAATTATGCATTTGGAGATACCAAAAATGATGCAGTCAGACAAAACTGACAGAAGGCTACAGAAAAGACTGTCACAGATGTTGATTTGAAATGGAAAAAAGTAACTGTCATTAGCAGGCTCTTACAAGTCATGGGCACAGAAATAGAAATCTTGTCTCATCCTGACAATTTTTGCTATCTCAAAGTATCCCAGAGGGTATCACACCATTTGAGAGTCAGAGGATATATCTACAGTGGCACTTTATTTTGGCTCAAAAGTGCCCTTGTGAAGCAAATCCCTCAGCAGTCCCCAGTCACTACACACTGGTTTGCATTGCAAAGCAGTCCCAGAGTGTGTGACCTGGTTTCCTTTCGGATGAGACTGAGTTACAGTGCAGGACTTGACCTAATGCACTTCCACCTCATGCCTTTCAGCTGGTAATAGACATTCTGTTCACGGGAACCTGGAGCTAATCTGAAGTAACCCCCTTACCTCCCCAAATGCCTGTTGTATGGGTGCCCTCAGCAACATCTGTCTCACTGTATTTGCTCCCAGTGGGACACACTACTTGCTAAGGTAGACATAGCCAGTGCAAAACAGACACCAAAAGCTCACTCAGAGGAACAGTGCATGTGTGCTGCAGCGTACAAGTACTTGGTTTTGTTCAGCCTTTAAAGCAACATGCTGCAAAATCATAAAATGAAATAATTACACTTCCATATGCAGACCTGATCAGAGTTTACCCGTAAGATAATAGCCCAAATGTGTGGATGAATTTGAATCTGATTGAACCTACAGTGAAAACAGAGGAGTGTTGAGTAGGAAAAGGTGTTCAATAGGCACAGCAAATCTTGGTTTTCCCCACTGTTTATATTCAGAACTGATACTGGACCTGAAGCTAAGTTTTTCTCAGTTCAACTTCTGAATCAGATGCCAGGTCCCATCTAATCTGCTGTTACACTTATAATGGATGAAAGTTCCAAGCTAAGTCACTTAAACACCATTCAAGATCAAATCTTCAGCTCTTTGTCACTCCTTTGTCAACAATGGTATTAGACTGAGAAACTGCAATACCTTCAAATCTAATATATTTAATACAAGTGTTATGTATTAAGGCAGCCAGCACAAAAGAAAAATTGATTGTGTGATTCCCAGAAGCCCTTGCAGGCCTAGAAGTATGCCAGTACAGTACATGGATCAGTCAGTCACTCTTACCACACATGGCCAGAGAAACAGCCTCTTTGCAGGGGAAGACAGACTCTAAATTGTACCCAAACATCTGGTAACAGAAGGTCACAGCCAAAATGTACATCTCCACAAAGGTTTACAGTTTAGTCATAGCTAAAAAATTGGAACTTATCTTAATCACAGACGTTTTAGCAAGCCTATTCTAAGCATTATTCCATTCACTCACTAGCAGATGTTCAGCACAGACTCCTTCGTGAAAATGGATTTACTCTTCTGGAAAAAAAAAAAGACCAATATTGGCAAGTCTTTTTAAATGAGAAATCATCTAGACTATGGAACTCCTGAGGCAGCTACAAAATAGATAAAATCTAACTTTTGGAATAAGAGCTGTTAGGAATGTGTTACAACAAAGCAACAGTGAAACATATGGAGTTATTACAGACATTCGCATAATAGCTGGGGACATGATAATTACTGGGTTAATCAAGGGGGAACATGATCAGAAACAGAAGAAAGGGAAGGCAAAAATCTAAGCAGAAAATATTAACTTAATTCAAGTGAAGGCTAAAAGAAGGCAAATACAAAGGGAATCTAGCCAGATGACAGAAAACATGAAGATTTCATTGTACAAAAATCTCTGCAAAAGATCCTGGGGGTAATTAGGCTAACCACAGAGGGCACCCAAGGGAAGACTGCTCTACTGAGACAAAAGTTGAATAACAGGATAACTTGGCAATGGTCATAGAAATGTGATGGAGCACTGCGGCAACTAGAAACAGTGCTCTGTCTTGTGTCACTAGTCCAAAACCCACTGCAGTGCTTCTGCCCAGTAAATGCAGAACTCACAGCTTTAACTCTCCTATCATCTGACTCTCTCCATGTGCTCTATACTTCTTCTAGACTAATCTCACTGGCCTGATCATCATGCAGCTGGACATGTGAAGATAAATTAGGAATTTCTTTACTACAGGACCAAGCCCTTCTTCACAGACGTTGTGAGCTCTCATTGAAGCAGACCAAAATTTTGTTGAAACTGAGACGGAAAACCTAGCTATGATGTTTGCCAATAGGAACTATAACACACTTTTGCTTCAATAGCAAAAAATAGGACAGACATAATAGAAGGGCACTTTGCTGTTAGATTCTTATGAACTACATCTAATGGATTACTGTACAGGATGATAAAAACATTGATCTATGTTAGTAAGCTCACCTCTTAGACTCAAGACAAATTAGTTGAACATACAAAAGGATGTACACAGAAAAAATCTGCAATGCAAACTTTACATAAAACTGAGGACCAGTTCCAGAACAGATGGCCAGAGGAGCCCAAATTACATTGACCTGTGAAAAATACTATTTTAATTCAACAAGGATTATTCACAGCAGATGATGGCATATGCTCCATCATTTCCATAGTTATGTTAAGGCTTTCAAACCACAAGGTCTTGTACTGGGCTGATAATGTATTCATTAGGTATAACTCAAAAAAACAAATTAATTTATAGCTATATCAGAAGTAGAGGGCATTAAATCAAAAACCTGCTATGTTATGATGAGATTTCTAATTAACAACTACATAAAGCAGTAGAGTTTTTTCCAACTTCAGCAACTCTTGTGTTTAGTTCTCATGGAGAAGCTTGGAAAGCTGCTCCACAATTCTGTAAGTCCATTTTCTGTTAAACAAGTCAGTACATTCTATCACTGTTAATTTGAGCAACTTATTTAAAAGACAAGGCAGGGATTCCTATGAGTTACTAAACAGCTGTACCTCAATTTTAAATGGATAAATTTGTGATATCATAGGAAGTGGAACATATTCATTTCAGGTCTGGATAATGGTAATTCCCAAAATACTACTGAGATGCTGAAGTCAGTGCTTCTTGAGATGGCTGCACAACACTAACCCTCCTAAAGCTGAGAAGTGCATCACTGACAAGTATTTATTGCTTTCCTGTACACTTATTCATGAGTAGGACATGAAGAATGACTTGACACCCACTACTATGATTCACAATGCCAAAGAGAATTTACATGAGAGTAAAATGTCTACAGGTGTAAGGAAGTACTATGCCAAAAGAAGCAGCCCAATGGTGGAAATTAGATGATTACGCCACACAATATCAAGACCAACATGACAATTTCAGGCACGGTATTCACATCCAGACTGAGCCAGCAATAAAGACAGAGCTCCAATGGGTTAAGTGTTATCAATCTCTAACCTACACAGGTATAATCAGCAGGTTGTCAGAAGTATGCCTCAGGCCTGATAATGAGGACATTATTTGTCTGAGATATTTTTTATGGGAAATGGCAGAGGTAGTGTATTGTGATACTATCTCTTTAAATTAGTCATGTATAATCATCAGAAAACTCCCATTTGGGAGAGGTCTCTCACATGAGGCAGAAACTGGCTCAGCGTCTGCAAGCCTGGAATATCTGTACAAGCCACTGTCAGCCAAAGCCACATTAGAATAGCTCTGGTTGAACATTACATTCTCGGTCTCACTGCAATTCTGATGGTGCAACAGCTAGGAAGAGCATTTAGAAAGTATGGAAACCAACGGCTCACACCCTGTGGCCCACGAAGGTCTCTGAAGTACAAGAAGTAGGACAGGCTAAGGAGCGAGTCATATTAACTGGAGTGGGAGCAGATATAAATTCACCGCAATCCACAGTGATGTAGGTTCAAGGCAAGGATCTAAACTGGCATCACCGCCAAGAGCTGTTCCTATGCAAGATTGCCACTCACTCAGCATCAGAAAACTGACAAATTTCTGGTGCCTCCCCTTTACAATTACTTCTGACAATGGAAGCACAGTGGTGTAAATAACATAAGCATTTAATCCATTATGGGCCCCTTACTGTGTTTGCACTGTTTGCCTATATTCTAGTCTGCATTGGTTTTAGTCTTATTTTCTGAAAAAAGCTTTTTATTTGATACAATATGAATTTCACATAACTGCATTGTAATTGATCCTGTAATATGGAGAAATGAGAAGACATTTTTACTTTATTCCTTTTATTTTTTTCTTTTCTAAGAAAAGGGGAGGAGGGAGGAGGCATAACCTCTATTTCTTCAGGAAGTAAGCTGCTTCCTTGGTCTTAGTGAGATCTGGAAATTTTCCATGACAATAGAATGCTCTACTTCTAGCACTGAAAGAATATTTGTAATTTCAGTACTTAATGCAATAGTTTATTTTAAGTGAGTCCATCTCTCTAAAACAGGTTTAATTTTGCCATCTCAGATAAAATTGTATCATTGGCTGGATTTTTCAGTTAAATATATCTTATTTAATAAACAAAAATAATACCGATCCAAAAAGACCGGTGATAATTCTTCTTCCTTTCCTAAAATAGGAATTCAGATGATTTTCTTTCAGTAAACTAAAGAGACAAAGTGAAGGGCTAATATTTATGCTGTGTTTTGATTTTTTTCATGTTGTCACCACTGTCTTAGACTAAACAAAACTGTTCTATTTCAAAGAAAGAGACTTGGTATATTTATTTTAAAGAATTAACAGGGCTTTTGAAATATTTTTTTTTTAAGGCTGATGGGAGATACAAATATTAAATAAATACAATAAAACATATCTATCATCTAAATAAAAACAAGTTAGAAGAATAGTTTTGCATTGTATTTATTTAAATACTCATATGTGGAAAAGATGTTAACTATTTAAAATAATAAATGAGCCCATTATTTTATTGTCCTTCATTCTGTTTTATTTCACTTCCATTTCCACATATTATTCATAGGGAGTAGGGGTGTATTATTTATTTATCTATATTTCCTCTTCAGTGGCACACTTTTAATACATCATAACATGAGGTATCAGTACATTTTTAACCACTGAAGTGAAATGGAGGTCTGCACTTCAGAAGTACCATTGCTAAACTTCACACTGGCTTTAGTGAGACTCCATAAAATATGTTCAGGAAAGCTAGTATGGACCATGGTGCAAGATGATTAACAGAAATAGTTTAAACAGTTATCCCTCATTTAGTATTTAGTTTTTGGTAGTTTAGATATTTCATGTGCAAATATATTAGCTGTTGGCAGCATGTTTTGTGTGCATGTGTGGTTTGGAAGAGTCCTAATATGTATCACACTTGAAATATAAGACTGACTACTGACAGAGGAAAAGTGATTGAGCCCATCACAACTTGAAAACATTCCTGAATACTGTTTTTTCTGCTTTTTCTTCCTCTGAAAAGGCTCATTTCAGCCCTGTACCTGTTGGATATCAGCAGATATATGAAAGCTAAAAGGATCAGAAAGGAATCATTCTGAAAGTCATTAGGTGTGCTTAGAACAGACTGCATTATATCAGCAAACCCAAGCTTTTCATAAAACATAAAGTCTGTTTTTGCATTAATGCAACACCACAGCTATCAGGGTGGTGCCTTTCTTTAGTGCTGCAGCTCCCTCCCGTAAGTGTGATTTATGTTTTTCTCAGTCTAATGGGTTTCAAACCCACATCACCTATCTTCCCATGGTGTTTTCAAGTGAGGGAACTCTCCACACCTCTTGTTCAAACTTCCACTGAGAAGAAATAATTGAAGACTCACTGCACCTGAGGCAGAGGCATTTGCCCAGGAATGAATGTTTTACATTAAATAAACTTCAGCTAAAACATATTAAATGGCTCTGGAGTAGAGACCCCAATCCAGGATTCTACTCATTTTGGTTAGAGCCAAATCACTAAGCATAATCATTAATGCAACACTTGCTCACTTTCTCTGGTCTAAACAGAAATTAAGATACTATCTGCTTTTTTTGACCTCRCATGTCTGGAAAGGGGCACAAGAAATGTGTCATGCCTCTTTCCTATGAAAATAAGAAAAATTTTCAGGCATTTTAGTTACAAACTTTTTCATAAATAAGGCAGAAGTTAAGATAGCTTGTTTATGTCATATTAGCACAGTGTTTTTCTCCTAAAGACATAAAAAGAATGAAAGTTCAAGTGTTGCATATTATGGCCTTGATGGGTTACATTCTCTACAATTTTAGATCCACGCATGAAGTGTGTTGGTTGTTTTTCTATTTAGTTGGTGTCAATTCCATAATCTTGAATTCACAGCAAATGGTAAGCAGAAATCAAGGTTTCTTTTCTTTGTCCATGGTGATTTTGTGTCACCTTTCTTGGGAGGACTATAGTCATCCAAATATCCAGTAAATTACTTCTGATGTATCAGGAGAGTACATAAACTTAACGGCAAGTTTGACTCCAAATATATTACATCTAGCTTTGCCTGTTTCTCTACGGTACAGAATATTTACACATATATCTGCATCCAGGAAAATCAATCACATCTTGTAATGAATAATTGAAAACACAAAGAAGAATTACTTGCTATTAATTAACCTCAGGCAATTCTATTATTGTTCATAGCTTTTCTCTTACTCTTTCACATCTTTTCTGTACTCATACTGTATACCAAAACATTCCCCCGTAAGTTCATTTCCCTACAGAGAACTGTTTTAACTCCATACTAATTCATGCCTTATTGTATATTGTGAGCATGACTTAGAGCATGCTTCTATATTTGCATCATCATCATCATCATTATGCATAAGGCTAGATTAATTACAGATAAACATACATGTACAAAAACAGCATCAATTCAGACACTATGACTGCAAATAACAGTATAATGAAGCCAGGAGATAAGTAATATGTGCTCAAAGGTCTTCAAATTACAGGAACAACTTTATACAAGAGTAGTTTCATTGAAATGAATACAAACTGCTTATATACTTAACTTTAAGCATGTGCCTAAGCGCATGCAAGATCTGATCCTTAGAACATTTCAAGTAGCTTCATGTATTAAATGGGTATTAAGAGGATCCCTTGGTTTTGTTCCTGAGGCAAAAAATGTTGTGACCTGTTAGGATTACTTGACAAGCCAGTCACRGTTTCCCAGTTTATAAATAAGACTGATTACAAAGTTCTTCAAGATCTGAAGATAAAAGAAGCATTATTCTGCTAATATTTGCATAGTACTTCAGACACTTGTAATGGGTATTTTATATGAGTTTAATGTAAGACTAAAAGTTTTTCTTTAAAATTTATTGTACCACATTGATTTTAAAAGTAATAACCATGTGAGCACTTTTTAACCATAAGAACTTAAGCCAAATTCTACTTAAAGAGGTGTAAATCTGTAATCTCTTTACTGAAGTCAATGGAAATGTTCCAGACTTAAACTACTGCAAATAAGAACAGGGTTTGGCTCCATATCTTCAGCCACAATCAGACACATTAAGGGGAAGATGAGGATTTTTTTATATAATTTTCCTCTGGAAGGAAATATGTATGGCTTTGCATTGTTACTCTGTCAGCTGGGAGAAGAACGGCCATTTATTTTTAGCCTTGCAAAATCAGGCCCATAGCTTTGCCACATGGGATGAAGGCAAGCCTGAGTCAGGGCTGCAGTATGCGGGGTGTGGCGGTAAAAGCAAGCAATGTGCTCCACCATGGTGATATCTCTTCTCACTTTTTGGGGGGCAAATACGGGTGTTTTTACTTACGAATGGGTGTGCGCCTGGCAAACGAGCCGCGTATAGCAGCTGAGGAGAGCCCTCTACGCCAGTGTGGTACCAGCGAAAACAGACAACAGCTGCAACTGGAAATCACACGGCATCTGGATGAAGTTATAGGAGAACCCTTGGACCCCACGAAAGTCCCTGAAGCACCCCAAAGAACAATGCGGTTTGCACAGTTACAAGTGTTTTCCAGGTTCCTGACAATCAGGTGTCTGGAAAAACTGCTACTGGGCAAGGCCAGGCAAACCACACACACACAGCTACTTCCACATCTCTGAACTCCAGGATGCCCGTTATAATCCCCTTGGAGTCAACCGCTGTGTGGATTAAACCCGCACCTGGCTCCCGGCCCCCTCCCGGCCTTCACAGTCCTCCCCGCGGCAGCCGCCAACGCCCCCCTCCCCCAACACGCGCTACCTGGAAGGCGGCGGGCGCCGCCGCGGGCCGTTAACGGGGGGGCCGGGGCCGGGGGGCCGGGCGCGGCTTCCCCGCCGCGCTGTGGCACAGCCGCTGCCTTCGGCGCCACGGGGCGGGACGGGCCCCGGCGGTGGGAGGGAGCCGGGCCCGCGGCAGGGCCCCGCCGGGACCCCGGGGCCCAACGCAGGGCTGCTGCGGGAAAAGCCTTGCCGAAGAGGCCATGGTCACGCCGCTGCGGGGCATTGGTATTTAGCTGTGGGGCCGCGGAGGTCCCCATAAGGGCGTGCACCGCCCTGGGTACGAAAGCTGCGCCAGACAAGAACAGTATCTTCCAGCGGCACAGGGAAACAGTGGGACAGTTAGGAAATGTGACTCTCACCTTGGCAACAAACCAGTCTCTCTTTTTCTTAAATGAATTTCACTATTAGGTTAATTCCTTATTCTTCCCACACCGTTCAGCGCCTGGGGCATACTCGTGATAGGGTTACATGCTTTGGACAGTGTTGCAGAAGCCCTGGCAGTAAGCAGTATGCTCGGTAGCGACTGCTTCCCGTTGTTTTGTTCTCCTCTAAAAATTGCTACTGACCTGTCTAAGCTGCCCTAAGCTGAAAAACTTGTTACCCTTTTTGACATTTTCAATATTGTGCGACCTTATAATACTAAGGCCGATCTCGTGATTAGGCCAAACGTGTATTTGTTTAAAATACTAAGAAATGCTTGACAAATCTTGTGTGCATATTTGAACAGTACCTTCTGCATTTGCCTGCCTTTTTAAAATCTGTCTGTAATAAGAAACTACTAAGCAACCCTGTAAACACTGTTGCAAGCCTTAAAAGGGCTTTTTTTTTCCAGGCTTCAGGGCTTAACTAACAGATGGCAGGTTTGCTGAGATGATACGCAGACCATGAGGCAGGTGTTGGCATTACAGCTGGTTCCTCCAGATCTCCGAGGCGAACAGGAAGCTCTCGGAAGTTTGTCTCGCTAACATTTCTCTTGTTAGCACATTTGTTCTGTATTTGTTTTGCATTCTGCTCTGCCAACAAGCACCTTTTAGCATGACTCCTCATAATAAATTACTTTGCGAATAAAGACACTTGGGATGGATTTTAAGTTGGAGACTGCCATTTTACTGACTCAACAGAAGATAATTTTCACCGCACATAGTCAACATAGCCCAGAGTAAGGTCTACAAGCCAAAATTCAGACCTGATGCATTTCAGCTTAAGTGCTGTGATTTACTTCCCCTGTGAAGCTTCTCACCTCTCATGCAAGGAAACATAAGGGTACATGTGATGGGAAACTCAGGCTAATATGACCTCAAGTCTCTCTTATTTCCTTTAGGCTCTTGCATCCAACAGACACTGCCAGCTCCTATGAAATCCCTCAGAGCTCTTCTGAGTAGGTTCTGAACACAAACTGTGGCAGAATTACAATTTTTCACTTCCGTTCCTATTTTTCTTTAACTCTGCTCTGCTCTGTTCTGCTCTTATTAACCCTGAGCCATCTGTGAAGAGGGTGGTGTAAAAAAACCAAAAAATAGGTAGATGAAAAAGAAAGGCAAAACACTGTGCACCTGTCAACTTCAATAGAAGGAAAAATTTCTTTCTGAGCCCAAAAAATGGTTGCTGGTAATTCAGTTCGCACTCTTACCTCCGTGGCACAGTCAGGAGAATAAGAAAGCAGGCACCACAAAATGTGCTGGATACTTCATCTACTGCCAGTGAAGGGAATAGGAGTTGCTATTCTTTCTGCCCAGCCAAGGCAGCACAGCAGCAGCAGATCCTCCCTCCCTTCTGCTCTAGACTGCATTTTCTTCAGGTTCCACTTCATTTCCTTTCTGCTCAAAATATCTCTCCTTGTCCCATTTTAAGAGCAAAGTTGGCATTTTATCATTAAAGTAGTAAATTTTCTTAAAGGGCATCTCCATCAAGGTCCATGATAAAATTTCCCATACTTTCTTGATGCCTGGTAAGTGCTGAATGTACTACAGTTAACTGGAGCTACCTATAGGCATTCATCTCCCTTAAAAAACAGTTAAAGTTTTAAAAAGCGCAGTACTAAAATAAACTTTAAAGCAGCTTCAAGGGCAAGTACAACCCTGAAGCAAAGAGTGGGGAGAGTAACAGACTGTTCCCTGGTTTATGTCACATGATGTTAGCCTGTCCGCAGCAGAGAAAAGGGAAACATGACTTACATGCTGTGCAACATCCCATCTTTGCTCCCTGTATCTTCATGAAGGGTCAAGGCTCAGAGAAAAATCACAATGTAGAACTGAGATCACACCAGGTGCCATCTCTGCAGCAGGAAAACTGACAGCTTCAGTTCTAATCTTCCTTCCCCTCAGTCAATTCACATCTGTGCCTACGTGCACTAGATGTGCCAGATCCTTTCAGGAGCTATACACTGTTCTTTCAATTTACTGCTCAGCAGTTGCTCACGCAAGGAAGACTGAGCAATTGGAATGGATTTTCACCTGCCATCTTTGCTTTTTTTCCTTTCTTCTACCCTCGCATTCTGGTTCCCATTTTCTCTCTGTGAGAACCCAGTTTGGTCAGGCATGATCAACTAGGATCCAATATGTTTAAAGTTCTAAGGTTTTTCAATTCAAAAGATTTCAGCTAATTTCTCTTTTGCTGTTCAATTTATTTTTGCATTTTTCAAAATATTTATAGAAGACTATCAAAACCACTATCAACATGACTAATGAGCTGCCAAAAGTAAGTAAGACAATATATTTCTTTCAATTTTTAATATGATATTCCATGGAAACAAGACTTACATGACTGTAGTGTCAGTATGTTTTTGTCTGACTGTCTGGCTTTCCCTAATAATTCTTGAACAGTTTAGCAGATTTTAAACAAATCTGATAGAAGGGTGGAGGTGGTTTCCATGAAAATAAATGGCCAGGCAGAAAATATAGACCATACAGCTTTTCAATTTTTGAGAAAAGATGCAGAGTCAGTTCATACATTATTAAACCCTAACAAATCCCCACGGGAAAGAGATCTCAGAAATACTTCTGCCATAGGAAAAGTTTTGGTCGTTTTCAGAAACCACAGGAAGACAACTGTGAGGCAAAGAGAAAAAAAAAAAAAGGCTAGTCCCTGTGATCATGGAGCTACCTGGTCCAAGAAACCACCAATATTTTCAAGAGAAGGTAAAAATATCTAGCACTTTTTTGTGAAAACAAGTTTTTTGAAAGTAGTCCATTCATCCTGAACAAATTAAGCATTATTACTTGCTGATGCTCTAAAAATTATGTTGATCCTGGTAAGAAACTAAATTTACTTGCTTCTTTAACTGTTGGTTTATGCCCAGCATAATGTTTGCTGAATCAACTTTGCTGGATTGTAAATCATGCAGGGCAGGGACACAGTTTAATTTTTGTAGAGTGCTATTCACCTCTGAGTTACAAAAAAATTCCTGAGATTGTACTGTATGTTAATTCAGGAAAAGCTGGGCTTTAAATCTTTATTTTCTTCAAGAAAAGCATTTAATTTTATCTAACTCTACTCTTCTCAATAGACCTTATATCTTAGCAATTTTTTATGCCAAATGCATGTCCCTACATCTCTGTTTTCTACAAAGGTATCTTAGAAAAACTCTTCAATAACTGGATATATTTTTCCACAGTATATAATGCTGTTGGCAGAACAGAGGCTTTACCTACAAGGACAACATTACAACAGATGTCAGTGCATCTCACGTTAGCCTACTACATAAAAACCAGGTGCTTTTAAGTTTATAACCCCTAATGTTCTTCTGCAATATAACTTGGACAGAGCTCTAAATCTTTCATCAGTGACAGCCAGAAGTAAATAATCTATTGTAAGTGATGTAATTTTCAAAGCTTCTTTATTTTGTCTTTGTAAATGTCATAACCATGCTTGATAGCTGCTTTTATAGCTGACACCTCACAGAATCCCCGCTGGCAAAAATAATTTACTCTTTTTAGAAATGTGCTCATTATCTATAAATACCAATGAAGCCATAGGAAGATTCCCATGGATTCCAGTGCACTTAGGGTCAGGTCACCCACAGATTAATGTGTTTTAAGACTCGTAGGAATTAAGATAACTTAGTATGACTTAATGCGCAGGCAGATCAGTGGCAGATCAGCAAGTAAATGCTGCATTAAGTCAGCAAATGCTCTATAATTGGAACATATAAGTTAAAAATGAATCCTGTAATGTTATCAGTACAGAGGAATTCAGCTTCTATCAGTTAAATTTTAAGAACTTAATGGGAATAATATGTTCTTGGAAGAAAGTCATTTTATTTCGACCCTTGCTAATGCAGGCAACACAGCATGACACTCATTCCATAAACCATATTTATAGGGAGAAAACTGGTGCTAGAGAAGTATCCATTTGTGACTAGGCTCTCTGCTGCTTTTGAGATATCTATGTTCACTCAGAGGTGCAAACCCCTTTACTTCAGGTGTACACTGTTTGTCTTTGGAGGATGGATGTGGCTACTTGAAGAACACTCTTAATAGTTAGCAAATTTCTTTTAATATCCAGCTCAAGATTATTCAGGGTCAACTTATATCTATTTGTTCTTGTGCCAACATTGTTCTTTAACTTAAACAGTTCTGTTCCCTTGTGGTGTTTATCCCTGAGAAGAGCAATCTTATCCCCTCTCAGCCTTCCTTTTTCAAAAACAAGTCACACCCTTCCACCCTCCTCTCATTAGTCAGGTTCCCATTCCTTCTGTCACCCTAACAGCCTTCTCTGCATTTGAAGTGAACTAGATTCAGTTCATTTTCTTGCATGTGTGTGACCAGAGCTGTGACTCTTGCCAATGACTTCTCAAGGCCTGGTGCCATTGAACTTTTCCTTGACTGTCCTCCTGGAATTCTGCAAAGGTGTATTTGCCTTTTCTCATGCTGCATCCCATTATCACTTTAGAGCTATCCTGTGAACATCAAGGATGCCAGGTATTCCTCCTCTTTAACCATTTCCAAGTAAGGAGATGCAAAGTTACAGCAGACCTTTTTACTGTCAGCCCTCAAATCACGTGCTCGTAACCCTTGATGAGACTCTATACAGATGGCGTTCTCTACCAGATTTCTTCTGGACAGATTGAACAGTAGCAAGAGACAAACGTGCATGGGTAAGAGCTGTTAAAGATGAAAGCCTGGAATGAAATTTCTAAATCTTCTCATTTAACCACAACAGGATTAAGGTTAGTGCTTGCTCATACAATAATAAACATTTAGGGGGAAAAGAAAGAAACTTAGTAGCATCCAAGTGCAGAGAAAGAAAAACAAATATGCAACAGTGACTATGCACAGTGACTAGATTCTTTCTTCTGGTAAAATGCTTAAGCTTGGTAGGGATTTTGGCAAGCATTGAAATACTGAATACAGTGAACTTACTAAAAATTCTTGATGTTTTCATATCTTGGAAATAAGGAAAGGATGAAAAGAGATATGTTTTTTTCTGAAATTTGAACACAGGAGTAGTTAACACAAGCTTTCTTAAAGAAGGCTGTCTCATGATTAGTCTTGAAAAATGCCTTCAAAACTTGCTAACTACTTGTATCTCCCATCTCTTACATGAACATTTGTACCAGTGGAAAGTGCTCTTCGTCTATCCTTGCAATCAATACTAATTAAGTACTGAAGTGAAAAGGGAATCAAGGTGCCCCATTTTTTACCATGAATGTCCCAATGACCAAATTAGAGTCGCTCTTTTCCTTCTTGTTTTTTGTTTCTCATTGTTTTCTTTCTGCAGTTCCCACAAGCTGGACACTAACAGTAGTTAAAACAGCCATTCAGCACCCAGGTAGTCAGGATACTCTTTCAGGACATAAGAGAAATGACTTCAAAATCCATCAGACCAAACAGAAAACTAAACCCCTGAGTTTATTCCTGAATACCATAGCCACCCGACAAAGGAAACCTGATTTTTCACTGGTTTTGTGAATATACTCTTTCCTGTCCTTTGCTTTTCTGACAAAACCTGAAAAACATTCCTTTTGAACAAAGTGTTTCGCTAAGGGAAAGTATGGGGGCAGAAAACAAGGATCGAGCTCATTTCAGCACARCAAACCAACAAAACATATTTTGATTCAGTAAAACACTTTTTTTTCCTTTGAATTTTCTGGTTCAGCAGCCAAACCAGAGAACTGATTTTTTGGTTCCTTTTCCATATTTTAGTTACTGCAGCTTCTTGCAGCTGCATGTTTTGACACTTTGAGAGAAACTTCAAGGTCTGCCCGAGGGCTGAGGAGCAATGACTGTCTCAGTTGGAAGTACTGACTGAGGCATGGGGACACATTATTGCTTTTTAAACAGGAAGTCTGAGCTTGATCCTGAGCTAAATTTTCCCTTACCTTTTAGATCCGTAAGTGTATAACAGGGAAAGAACCACTCTGTAATGCCTTGTTTCTTATACGAAAATGTTTACTGCTGCCACCATAGAATACTGACCTTTTGATCTGATCCTGTATGGAATTATGTTATTATGGTATTACCTATGACCAAGTTATACCTCAGGCCCTGCCTTTAGCTCTCTTAAAATTCTAGCTGATTAGCTAAAATTTACACAACAACAGCAATTTAAAAACAAGAAGATTGTTGTTCCTTGTACATGCTGCAAATTCAAGGATAAAGTATTACCAAATAAAGAAGACTGGTTTTGACAGTTTATACCAGAGGAAGTTTACACTTGCATTTCCCAGTTCAACTCCAGCTCAGAAAAAGCTGTGGGATGGTATAACTCACATCACTGAAGAAATATTCTGCATTTATATCAACCACAACTTCTGTGTTCAACATGGCTTTTTGTTCAAAGCCTTTTTGTTCAGAATTATCCCGTCATTGTGTCTAGCTTCTTTAGTATATAATCTTTCACTCCTGTAATTCCTTCACTCCCTTCAGTTGTAGTCTGGGATGCTTTCAACCCAAAATGTGTAGGTCCATATCTTTGAACATCAGACATCCCCCCAAAATATACACACTGATAACTTCCTCAGAGGGGTCAATGTTTTCTCATTTGGAATGTTCATTAAGTACATTTTCTCAAGCAATAAGAACTATGTTTTGAATATTAGACAGTTCCTGTTATTTTCTGTACAGTTCTGCAGGGTCTTGGAGGTTATCTGTCCTTTGTCCTAGCTTAAAGAATATGCTTCTGCAAGCAAGCAGACTTGGCTGGAGGTGTGAAGTTGAAATCAGTTCAGCCTTTTTTTAAGAACTTAGGGTGAATATGATTTTTTTATTCTTACCCACTGCATATTAAATCTGAATTCTCAATGGAGTAATGCCAACCTGTCACAGTTGTGACTAAATTTGCGTTACCAGAAAATTTAAATTCTATAAAATTATCTGTTTCACAAGATTATTTTTTTTCAGGCCAGATCATTTCTTTGGTTTGTATAAGAATTACATAAGAATGAAGAACTCCTTTCAGTTATACAGTTCAGCTGTCATTTTGTACTTGTTTTTTATTTAAGGTTTACTTAAGATTTCTATTTCCTGAAACATTTTATAATTGTGATTGTTATTTTTGTTTTCACAGGGTGTACATGAATTGACTTTGACTTGACAGCATGCAATTATGTGATGCAGTGTAATATGATCCAATTATGTCAGAAGTAGCCAAAGATTAGGTATTCTAAAAGTGAGAGAGGAACACATCTTTTCAAGCTCTTTACCTGGTCCCATCCRCATCATTAAAAAGCATAGGTATATGTTGCTCAAAACACAACCAAAAAAGTTCAAAATGGGATTGGTAGCAAAATTTAGAGATTAATTCTGAAAGATGTTAAACCCCTGAACTGGAAATATATCAAATTTTTAAGTCTCTAGAAGCCTAGGAAAATATTTGTAATATTCGGTCCAGCCCAATACCCAGAACTTTTAAATTTATCAGAAGCCAAAAATGCTGAAGCAGCTTAATTCTGGAACACTAGATAAATGTCAAGGTTTTCCAAGTCTGTTGATTTATATTTCCCTGTATTGTAAAGCGGATAAACCTGGAGAGCCTCTTTGGTAAGCACAACAAATAAAAAGCTATTTAAGTGTGAGGGGTGAGAGGAAAAGAGTACAGAGAAATGGGGGGTATGAAATATTAACACCTACAATTACAAAAATGTATTTTGCCACCTGCTATTCCTGTTATTTGTAATTAATCATGTAGGGTGAGCCACATGTCTTTCTCACTTCAACATTTGCCATATAGTCTATTTACAAAAAAATAATGATTAAGACAAGCAAGGTGTTAAATGAAACTATTACTGTTTCCATATTAAACTTAAAAAGGAGAAAGAAAACTATTTCACTGAGTTATTCTGAGGTCCTTCCACACTCATGGAACTCAAGAACAATTACCTTTTCACAGTTCATTTCCCTTCCTTCCTTCCTTTCCTCCCCCCCTGTTATGGTCTACAAAAAGTCATTAGTATCCTCTGCCACATGCATTCTTCAGGAAGCAACTGAGTTAAAGCCTCCCCAAATTCTCATCAATAGACTGTAAATGTCTATGACTATGGTACTTACAAGGTGCTCTTATATACATGTTATGTAACAGAGGGATAGGTGACAGTGACCTGATATGTATGTTCCTTCAACTACCAGTTACCAAGAGGACCTAAATAAATTGTAAATATTTCCCTCTCCTTCTTCTTCTTCCTCTACCTCTGCCTGCAGCAGCCATAGGCTCATCCTTCCACAGATGAGAAGAGGTAACTGGCAAATTGTCCTCTATTCTATGCCAAAGGAAGGATGATTTTTGTAGCAGCAAAACTCATGGTAGTACTTCCTTTCCCCATGTTCTTCTCTCACTTCTGTTATGATTCTGCCAAAGTGCTGATATTGTCTTGAAGCACACTGATTTCTGTCATGTCTGTCGGGGCTTTGGCTTCCCCTCCCCCCTTGCTTTGCTGCTTCCTGATGAAAGAAAGGAAGTAGCAACTGATGCTGCTACCCATCAGTATTCCATCTCCTGACCGCTCAGAAATGCCGGTTTTCTAGAAAAGCAAATAATATGACTCACTCCTGGGTTTTACAGAGACATCATCCACCTGGAAAATAGGTCTACATACATTTCAGGAAACCTCTCCTTGGCCATGCTAAAAGTAATTGTTTTACACTGCCTCTGCAGCTTTATTGTCAAGTTCGGAAACCTTAGCAGAAGCTTCTAAGGCTCACTCATCCGTGACATGGTACTTAGCCATCGACATTAACAGGAGCATGTTGCTCTGCATTTGTTACAAATGCACAACCTAGTAAACCATTCTTGTAGGACCTTTTCTCCTTACCATGTACATTCATTTGATCCAAGAGGCAGCACCACCCTACAGACAGTTGTCCACATGGTCGGTGATCAGGTGTACCCTGCCAATGTCCTCTCTGTACAGCAGTGCTCTTCCTGGGGGACCACAGAGCCTGGCAACTGCCCTTTTAACAAAGACACTACCTGTCACTGGAGGCAGCAGCAGCCACAAAGCATCTGACATCTTTGCTATTCCCAAGAAGAAAGCATAATTGTGGCCAGCATCCACAAACATTACATGGCCAAGTTCATGGCCCCAGGGTGTTTGCGATCTTATTTTTGCTGCCTCTGAAAAGACTTGCTAAAGTCTGTTGAGCCACGCTGCTGGAATGAGCTGATGAAATCATGAAAAGCAACAGAGAGTGTTATGTTCAGATTGCTAGCAGACACAATGCGTGCCTCCTATTCTCCTGAAGTAACCTTCTGGGGTATATTTGTTCTATGATTGCTTTTAATGTGTTTAATCATGCCTGATGTCCCCACCCTTTTGGGGTCACAGCCAAAACTGTCTCTACATCTGCACAGCTGGTAAATGGCAGTTGTGCCATTCAATAGTGTTAGATTCAAAAACTGATGGATTTTAACAATCACAAGTGGACATGGTCCCTGTTAAGTTACATTTAGTAATATATCACCTGATCTTCTAGTAGGGAACTTCTTTAGCTAGGTGCTGTGAAAAAGAACCATTTTTGCCAGAATTGAAAGCAGACCACTGTTTTAGAATAAGTTTGCAATCTCTGGGAAATGGCCAGCAACTGTTGAGACTTTGGAGAGGTTATCTCAGGTGGTACTAGACTGAGTGGAGATTTTCCTCTTCCACCACAACAATAACATCCTCAAAGTGATGAGCTGTGCTTCAAGGTCCTTTTCAGAGTTCGTCTTAGGCTTATTCATACTCACCAATTTCTGGGATTCATGTTGCAAAACTTCCAGATTAACTGTCCTACTTAGCAAGCTCCCCAAAACAGAGGAAAACAAACTGTTTTTCCTTCTGAAGGAAGACTTAGGAGAATGCTGCCTGTGAACAGCCTATACTGCTGTTCCTAGAACCACAAACACAGCTTGTGGCTTTGGGAACTGTAAGGCTGCCAGATCAAGCAGCAATATTGCATTATCAGATACAGTTCTTTCTTTCTTTGATGCTAAGACAGTTAATAATTCCCAGTCCTCTTTTTCCTCATTCAAAAAGTATATTTATGTATGCAGTCAGCCAGCTCTTCTAGGGTTTCCTCTTTAGGGACTGCTACTTCCACTTTTGCTCTGAGCACTCTCTTCCATACAAGACTGTAAACAGGTACAGATTCAAATGGACAGACTTTCAACTATACCCAGAGGCAGACTTTAAGTGTGACTTCAGTTTGCTACAGTGAACCAAGCATATCGTCATTGTGGACTCGCATAATCAACGGACACCTGAAGTAACATGTGACAGAAGTAGAATTTTCTGATGTCAAACCAAAATGAAATAGTAAAGCCAAAATAGGCAACACATTTTCCAGTTAGCTCAAGCATGCTACTGGAAATTTTGCTGAAACCAATACAAATTGTGTGGCTTCAGTTTACCAGTATTTTCTGTGGCAAAAGACCATGAAAAATTTTGACCAGCCATAGTGAAAACTTCTTGCAAAGTGCTGAATAGATGCATGGAAACTCGGAGACTTGCTGGAGTGATCTTTAGAGTATACTTTGATACAGGTAAGGCTTGCCTGAAAAATCTGTCCTCTATTCAGATACAATGTTCTTAACATTTAGGAGCAGACTGAGGAGCTAAAATCTTGATAAACATAGCTGAGCAAGTAGTCACCTGATTTTAAACCTCATGCAATAAAGAATATATATTGCAACTATTGGCATACAGTCACAACAGCTAAGCAAACTGCTAATAATGAATCCATTAAGTAAACTGAAATGAATAACAGACTCACATGTACCAGAGGCAACTTTTTTTTTTAATCTTCCATCTTACAAATACAAAATCTTCCTGGAGTCATCCTGAGCTAGTAAGTTATTTCATACTGTGTAGTTGTAAACATCCTGATGTGATGGGCAAAATATTTAAATTATTTTTGATTTATCACCTTATTTTATTCCATTAGCATGAGTTGCTCTAAGGGGAGAGAGCATTAGGCTCGATCTGAAATTATTTCACAATGAATTGAAAATTAATCATTAATGTTATCTCAAACATTTTACTGTATTGTGAGCTCATTAACTCCTTGTCTCAGCCTATGCATATGTATGACACACACACACATATGCTCTTTCATGTCAACTGAATTCTCAAATCCCAGGATTGCAAGGCTGTCAACAGGATGTGACAGTTCTCATGACACAGAGAAACTCCTCTACTCACAGGAAATCTCTCTCTGTTGCATTAGAGCAGACCTGGGTCTCAGGGGATAAGAATTCACTGTTACAGAATCTGCTGTTCCAGAAAAGCCAGGGTTTCTTCCAAGTCTGATATCATATCTGTCAATGGATGTCTAAGATTCCTTAAAGCATCTGAAGTGGCTTTGGATGCCTATGTTTAAGCAGCAGAAGCCTTCCCATTATTATCTCTAAACTGAAGGAAAGGCTATAGTGTGAGTCAAAGACTGATGCTTAACTTCTAAGCAGTAACTCTTCTGGTGCTTTCTACCAACCATTTTTAGGGAATGGAAGATCTTACCAAAACAGTCATTGTTCAAAAGTCAAGATAGTGGCTTCTTTATTAGTACACGTAGATGAAACCCATGACATACTTTCTGTTGTCTCTGCACTAAAGGAAAAAAATTGTCATAAGGGGTAAATTTGCATTTTATTGACTATTGCTTATTTGCCAGTGTCAAAGACACTCTATAAACATGAGACTAAGTCCTTACACTTTAAATATGAAGTTGACTTCATTTGAGTAGTCCAGTTTCTTAAATATCTGGGCATAAGGCATGAGAGTCTATTTTTCTTTGGAAATTTGGAAGAAACAGTCATTTAGTTGCAACCTCCCTCTCACAGAGTACTCCATCTGTATTTTGCCTTTATGATTTACGAAACTGTGCTTACCACATATTGCTTGTGTATTTCTTTTTCTCATTTTCTACCTGTCGCTTTCTAGCTCTGGTTTTCTTTCTCTACATTAATTCTGACTCCATGTCCCTTTCATAATTACAGCATTGAAAATTCAGTTTGATTCTGTGACAAAAAAATGCTATCTGATTCCAGATAAACAAAAAAGGAACAGAAGTTGTTTCTAGGTAGGTTTTTACTAAGCTTAATTTATTTACCTCTTTTTTTATCCCTCCCCCTGCCAAATTTTTTCAAACACTAGTCACAACTATTTAATGCCATGATAACTGACATCTTCTGCTGATAAAGCTTCTAGGTCAAATGAACAACAAGCTCACATAAGAATTCTACTAGAACTGCACAGATCTTCCTCCTATTTTTACTTTTGCATTTATCCCTGTTATTTCATTTTATGTTCTTCCTGAAAAATATTTTAGCAATATGTAGATGAAATAATTAACCCCCAGTTATCACAAGATGGATTTGCTAGTCTCAGCTGATGCTTCCCAGATTGTTTGTATTGCCCACACAGTGAGAAAACAGCCTTTTGAAGGAATTATTTAGTTTAAATGCATCATGTTAGTATATATTTTAACTTAAAAGCTTAAAAACAAATAAACAATAAAAATACCTAATACAGACAGCACAGTTCAGAACTCTATTCACTAAATAGAGAATTAGGAAGGGGAGGATGGTCAGGCAGTTATATGATTAGCCAAAAACTGAATATTAATACTTTGCTCTATCACAGACTTCCTGGGTGAACCTGGCAATTTATGCAGCTATATGAAATGATCTTTTAGTTTGAAATACACAGGCATACTTCAGGCTACTACTTAAAGTGCCCTCAATAAGTGGCTACACAACATCTGGAATCCAAAGACACATTTCTTTCTCTCTGACTTCATGAATCTTGGATTCCTGTTTGCACCATGGCACAATTTCAAAACCATGGCAGTTCCCTATACCAGAACAGTGCATTACCATATAGTTTGACAGCTTCATGGTTAAGACACTTCCTAAGGAGATATGATTTTCAGTTCATTCATATTGTGGAAAATCCTGCACCCCTTGACTCCATATTCAATGGGAATGCGCTAATTATTCAGGTATTCTGCAGAAGAGAATGCAACTCATGCCTCCTAGCCTGTATGTTTAAAGAAAGTGGCCAAGACAACCATATTTTGTCTGAAGTTAACATGGAGCAGGATACATAAAGACTTGGGCAGAGAAATGCCAATTTTCAGGATGCCAATCAGATTTAAGTTTCAAATAGCTATGAGTCTTCTTAATCCTAACAAGAGGGCAGCCACTGAAGGGAAAAGTGGAATCTTAGGCATGAGGAGAGATTCACTGCCAAAAATGTACTCACCAATAGTGTTCACCAGGGCTTTTGAGAACCCCAGTCTTGGATTTAGGTGCTTAAGCCCACCTAAGGTTCCACTTTTGGCTTTTTAATATTTTTGTGGATCTTGGCCTGAAACTTCCTGAGCCTTAATTTAATCTAGAGTAATTTTAGTAGTACAAGAAACTGGAGAGATCTACCACAGGAAAGTTACTAGTGCTTTTGACCACCATATTGTCAGCACTTAGGCATGCCAAGAGTTACTAGTGCTAGTAATACTGTATCAGCCACCATTAATAATGGTGGTAAGATGTAGGGCAAAAGGCTAGTGTAGACACATCTCTGATTGTTTGGGCTGATTATTTGTTCTCAGTTACAGCAATGTAAGGAAGCTATGCAATGAATTTATGCAATAAATTAAAGGTGTTAAGCAAAGTGTTTTCCCAGTTAGTGATATTTTCTCCAACTTTGCTTGATTTCTTCAGCTATCTCTCTGTTTCGAGTTTGCCACTGCATTAGCTCTGCTTGATTAGTCATACAACTAAGTGAATCAGCATGAAATAATTCATGTCTGTCTTAACTTCACTGGATTACATTTAATCATTCAATATTTGATTTGTCTTAATTCCTAGATTCCTGGTGTATGATTTTGAATTTGCACATGGTTACTCGCTAAATTTTTGGAACTTTTTGCTGGCTGTTGAGATATCCTGACTTTGCTCCAGTTGCCAGATGTGGTTAGTAAATTGAGCTAGAGCCCAGAAACTAAAAAAAGGCCAAAACAGATCTGGAAAAGGAACCTACAGCAGTGCCAAGATCCACCCCCACTTTTCATGTGTAGAAGGGACTCTGAAGACTTTATGCAAACAAATGCTCCAACCACAGGCACAAAGCTGCAAAAAAATGACCTCAGAATAAGTGCCAAAAGGAAACCTGAGGGATCCAGCTTAGTAGTACAATTTGTACTTACTAGCCACCTCTGACTCAACACACAGATTTGAGGTTTGTGCACTAGGCCTGGGAAGCCCCCACATAATTTACTTCAAGAGAACATATTTCTACCCTACAGAAGCCAGACATGAATTAAATACAGAAGAGTAACCAGGTTTAGTAACCACAAAAGGCAAAAAGTCCAAAATAAAATGAATAAATATATTCAGGAATGGACTATACCATAATAATAATGAGTCATGGTAGTCTCCTTCTCCTCTGTGAAAAAAAAAAAAAAAAATCATTCTTTTACCTAATCCAAGTAGGTCAATAGGCCTTATGGAGGCAGAGAATATTTTAGAATATTTTCAATGTCTTGTGACTTTATAATTTGTGAAAATAACACATTTATGAAACTCTGTTTCAAACATTGCTATTCTCCTTCTTCACTCCATCCCAAATATTCGTTGCCTATAATTTTAAATCATGTTATAAACTCTGTGATTGTATTATCTTTAGTGTGCAGGACCATGATCAGATCAGATTCTTGGTGCTTAGAAGTACACGAGGCACATCTCAAGATCATCTGAAATTAATCTAGAATCACACAAAAACTAGATTTATTGATTTAACCTTAATCTCACTAATTTCAGGAGGAGAGGGAAACAAATACCCCTACTGCAAAAGTGATAAAAATATCACATATTAGAATTTCTTCCTCTTTTAAACAGGAATGATTTTTTTGGCAGTATAGAATCAGATAAGTTCATTAAAAAGACATTTGAGATACATACGTTTGCTTTTCTTGGCACTGAACTCTATCAGCCCCACCTAACATCACTTAAGCCAGGAAGAAAAACTTAAACTCACTGTGTAAACATTGTTGCCTTTTTGCCAGGTTGTACCAGTCTGGGGAGTTTGTAACAGGCTAATTTATTTTTCAAATAGAAATTATTGACATGGAGAACCAGGCTATTTCCTAGGTTTATAAAGGCATATCGGCTATGTATATATGGATGCACACATATAAACATACTTTGATTATTGAATGCATATTGATATAGAGGGAAAGACAGAATGGAGTATACCTACATTAAGTCTAAAATTCAAACATTCTTCCAAAATAATCTGTTTTCTTTTGAAAAAAGTTCTGAGAAATGTGTGGAAGAGACTTAACTTTGAGATTATAACACAGCCATTACTGMAAATGTAACAGCTATACTCATTCTGAATGAAGATCCACAAAATCCTGTCTTTGACAGTAAGCAATGACTAGGGAAGAGCAGAACAGAACATATATATGGTAATACTTCCACATTGTACTCTTCTACTTTCAGTGATGGTAACTTTGTGTCTAATAGCTCTTCATGGATTTTTTTCTTCCCTAACTTTGCTTAATCTTTTTTTGAACTCGTGAAATTGCCGCAACAGCCTATGGCTATGAGTTTCATAGTCTAACTGCATTATGCATATTGTAACRATTCCACCACCATTAACATCTGTGTTTTAAATACCCAAATAATCCTTTCCAGTTAGGCAGTGGTGCTCAGAAAGGATGCTGGATGCCAAATGAGCAGAGACACCCAATGTGCAGGGTTCAGATGTGTGCTGTGCTCAGCACTCTGACTGGCAGGCCCTAAGCAACCCAGTGGGCAAGTTTCCTCTTTAGGTCCCTCATCTAATTCTCTCCATGAACTGTACAGAAGGCCTAAATGCCTCACTTAAGTTATCTGGATCAACCAGCCAGGACTAGGTGCCTCATTTCTACACATTGCATCACTTTTTTGGAGGTAGTTGAAGAGCCATTCTGTATTTTGGTCATTAAATGCAGATTTATACATATGATAGGAGATATATATGTACATATACATAACGATGCCAGTTGGCATCATGAGCCTGAGAAAAAGTTCTGTTGATGTGGACTTCTTTAATTCCAGTTCTGGATTATGAATATCTTCAGATCACCAGAACACTTTTTAATTAGTCTGTTGAAGACTTCTGCTGCAATACTGTAAATTGTCTTATAGATTTTGCTGCCTCAGCTGCTTGGAAATGGATTACGTAGTTCTTCACAACTAGGCTGTGATTCATAAGCCAAGCCAAAATTTCCCTCCAGAACTGGAAGATTTTTTTCCCCTCATTTTCTTGTATATCTAATGAAGGTTTGTACAACACACACTTCAATATCTTGTGAGAGCTCCAAGATATAATACAAAAGAAAAGGCAATAATTGGAAGACATTAGAAGTTATGGGGGATTGAAAGGGATGTTTCACTCAGTGGGAATGTAGTCAAGTTATATTATGAGGCTAAGGAGTTTCCCTTTATTTTGTTCTCCAGGCTGTCAATCCATCTAAATGCATTGGCCTAATAAGCAATAAAAAAACTCCTGAATAGAATGGCTGAGAATTTGAAATTCAATTCTATGGGAAATTCTAACATTTAAAAAATATTTTTTATTTCTAAAAGGAAATTCAGTCTTGAAATTTCACAAGTATTCTGGGGGAAAAAAAACTACTGGGAAATTGAAACTGATCAAGAAATGTTATATATGCACAAATTGTGCTACAGTACAATATGACTAATAAAATATAGAAACTCAAATAAAGAATAACTAAACAAATTCAAAATGAAACACATTAATTTTACCAAAAGAAATCTTATCATAATTAGTGAAATATTTAACAGTCCTTGTTCTAACTTCTTTTTTTTTTTTAAACTTGTCAAAATAAATATGATTCCATAAGAGATTTGGCCTTTTATAACACTGAAACATTGACCTTCCCTATTTATAGAGGATAGTGATCTGAGATGTCATGTGGTACACGGAGCTAGAAAAATTGAACAATCGAGCCTGATTCCCTTCAAATTTACAGGAATACCCAGTGTGTCACCCACCTGTTCTGTTCTTAAATGCTTCATAGATCTTTGGCAGAATATTTTCCTACATTAATTTTCATATTCTTATTTAAGATTTTTAACTTCTTAGTTTTCAAGATTTTTTTCACTTGTCATTTAAAAAGACTAACAATTGATCCTTACCATCTGAAAAATAATGTTGTAATTCAGTAATGTTACACAGCATGAAATAATACAAATAGCAGCAATATTCCTCTCTTAACTGATAAGGCATTTCACTAAATCAGCAAATTTCATTTAACAGTGTAATTGTAAGATATTGTCAATCACCATTCCAGAAACAAAATTCATTCATACAAGAATGAAGGTCTAGATCTATAAAAAGATGCCTGTATCTCAGTGCTTATACATATATATGTTTCATTTATATAGCCCCAGGTTTAACTCCATTAACAGCAGCACATTATAAAATGTATATTTTAGGAACATTAGGTATCTGAATAATCAGCCTGCCTAGCTTATTACAAGATTGTTCTGCTCATTCACTGTACCCATTTCTAAACCTGTTCAAAGGCAATAAATAGGAAACAGTCAAAGGAAGGTATTCCTTGTGTCTCCGCCTTTATTTTTCACTTTGTGTCTGGCCTAATGGGCTTTCAGTGTTGCCCTGCAGAAGGGGAAAGCTGGAAGCATTTAAGCCCTAAAGTAGCATAAATTTAGATAGGAGAATGACTCCTCTCAGGGGAAAGAGGTGTGGATTTGAACCTTCCCCTGTCCCAGATAGAAAGAGGAAAGGAACGACCAGAGACTACGCAAATATTCTAACCATGGAATTCTTTTTAAAAGTAGGACAACAGCATAATCTAGTAAGAGAGGCTGCTGCCGTGGTGTGAAACGCAGTTCAGGATCTGTGCACACTGAGAGCTCAGGTTGCAGCAGGTAGGACCAGTCAGGAGATGCGAAGATTTTACCCAAATGGGTTTATGTACGTATTAGACATCAAACTGTTCAACTTTACAAAGATTAACATACTAAGGCAGTGAGACAATTTTCCTGGTAAAACATAAGCACCCAAAGGCTACAGCAGCTAAGCAGGTGTTCGAAAACTACTGAAGTCCCTTTGCAGGGGTAGCTCTGAGTTACATGGCCACAGTGCGTGGGAGGCATGCAGCTGAGGGAGGATGACCGTACATATGTGTGTTTTAATCTATGAAAGGGCACAAGAATTAGGAATTCTTTTTAATTGTCTTCTCCTAATGCTGCATTTTGAAAGTTGAGTATCAAAGTGACAGTTTTAATATACCAGATAATATATTTAATCCATATAAACATCACTAACAATGTGCTTACCTGTTCAAATGAGTTTATCTTCCCCGAGGCAACCACTGCTACATAACAAGGTGTTGATCTGTTCCTTACTTAATCCCACCATCGAAGCAAATGTTGTTAGATTTAAATGGAATATCCCTGTATTAAAGATTAAAGGAAATTTTATTTCACTGTCTTTATGTACTTTAGTTCCACCCTCACCTTGTCTGTGTCTTAATTTTCTATTATAATTTTAGTCATCAACCTTGTAAAGCACTCTACGTATGCAGTTTTAGCACTAAACGTCATCTTCAAAACCTTACATTTATGGAAAGATTTATGAAATGGAATACTATTACATCATGTAATTTATCCCCAAAAGAGAGTTTTCTGATTAGCTTGTTCAGACCCATCTGGATTTCTCAATGCTGCAGTGCAATAATAACCAAACAAAGCAGAAGTGGAGAGTACAAAATAACTATCAATACTGAATTAGAAAATGAAATAGTTTTATCAAATTTAATAAATACTGAAATGTGTAGAGTTAACTGTCATAAAAGGCACATTGGTATCATGGAAAAAATATCCTTTATAAGTTGTTATAGTCACTGTAGAGCCTTTTCACACAGTTGCCTAAGCAAGGAAGGACATAGAATGATAGAATTAAGAAAAATTTAAATGGATTAACTTTAATGAGAAAAGTGAGACAATTTCTTAGATTGTGCTACCAGCTCTGTTTATCATTACCCACATAATTTCTCAWGATGATTTATGTTTGCTTTTATGAAGATCTATAATTTTAAAATTAAAAAAAAAAACAAATCACTGTAAATTGGAGGAAAATTCTTTGTGCACTGCAACAACCTCAGTGCCTAAACAAAATCAAATATTTTCTGGAAATCATTTTTATTGCCCCCAGCTAGTAGACAAATACCACCTTAATCTTCTCATACCATTCTTTCTATGAATATACATATATAAGATGAAATAAGGTGGAACTCCTTTTGCTGCCAGCTGCTGATTTACCTCAAGATGGAATAAATCCAAAAAGATTCCTCTGATTTTTTTTTTTCTTTRGCTTGGATCCTAGAATATAACTACTAATGGGAGAATGTGCAAACGTTAAAAACACTGGATCAGTTATTTTTCTGTCAGAGGCTGGCTGACTCAACTTCCATAGCAGCACACAGTATTTATCAGTGGCATTCTGGATAATACTTGCATTTAAGTATTAGCTGTAGTCTCTTTCACATAGAACTTCTTTATTACATGTAATTATTGATATATTTTTTATAACTGCTGTTCTCTTTCATATCTACATTTAAGGCTACATTTACCATGTCTGAAGTACAGATTTCTGGCTTGTCTTTGTTTTATCCCTAACTAATATCAGTAGTTATATTTCTTTAAGATACTTATACCTTAATTCAGGTAGTTTTATATAACTTCTTTGTTACTGAGTTTCTGATTCAATTCTATCTATTTCATACTATGCATGAAAAATAATTTAAAAGCATGAACTGCTTATAAGCAAAAATGTTGTGATGCTGACATTTTAGATTTTAATTTATTAATTTTGAATTTATTAATTTCATCTTAATCCTTTGGGCTGAAGTTAGCAGCAATATGTTAAGCAACATTTGTTCAAAGTCTTTAATCATTAAGCATGTATCAGACGTCTTAGGTTTTAGAATATTTATGTAAAGATGCATATATTTTTAGAAATTTTCTAAAGAACACCTTGTTATAAGCATTCTGCTATCCAATGTTATTTTATTCTCTATTAAGCAAAAGTATTCATTATTGTAATTACATTTCTCATAAAAATAAATTATTTGTGCAATCACTTAACTTTGTAGAGATTTTTCACAATGGAAATACTGACTATTCACCTTCCATAACATTTGTGATTTGTTCTGGCAGAGTTTTCACTAAAGGTTTTTGGAGATGTTTGTTTCATCCTCAGATGCTGCAAGCAGCCCTTGAAAAGGATATAAATAATCATTTCAAGTCATATAAATAGTTTCTTCATTTCTACTTTAGAATGTGTTACAGTTTGGATAGCCACGATATCTGGCCACTTCCTTTTGCATTGCAGCAAGAGGCACGGTTCATTTTTATTGTCATCATTCCATATAGAGTTAATTCAGAATTAAAAACAGAGTTGGTACCTCTAAACACCTATGATTTATGACCTATAGATAGTTTTCTCAGTCTTGCTCTTTTTTCCAGAAATCAAGTGACAGAACATCCTACCCCCATCTGAAAAAAAAGAATCACCTATGTGGAAACTTATACTCCACCTTCATTTTGCGCTCCACCAAGCTATTGCTCTTGGGTCGCCTGCATGCCAGGAGCACACATATATAAGCCAGAACTCTCCCTTACCACTCCGGTGATGAGAGAAAGACCATGACAAGTATCATTTCTAGTAAGTACATCACTCATTAGTTCTTTTACTTCCCCTTTTTCTATCTTTTCACTGAGTTTTGGTTCACTTTTCCATATTATTTGTGAACATCACTGCATCATTCTTCTGACCAGATGGTAACCTATAGCACATTACAAATGTAGCACTTCCAGGTTTTTGCACGTGAGACAATTGTGGAAGTTCTCCGACTTCCCTAAAACTTACATATAACAATCATGTTGCAGAATAAAATACTTTGCCCCCACCATGTCAAAAAAAAGCTCTATGAGTGTAATTTTTTTTACTGAAAGATTCTCTTAATTGACTTTAGTAATGTGCTGAAACTGATGTACCCAGACAGAGATTGTGTGTAGACAGAAAAAGGAAGAAGCTGAAAATGTAGCTCAGAAGAGAAYGATCTCTGTCAGACCCTATAGAAAACTGAAGAGGGGAATAAGGAGGATTCCTTGAATGGCTTAATGCTAATCCATTGTTTTTCAAAGTTAGAATTAAGCTTTTGGGGGATTTTTTAAGGATTCTTACTTCGTAAAAAGTTAAAACAGTTAAAAACATATTCACATATTCTATCTCTCTTCAACTGAGCGTCGTCGGTCAAAGAAAACAAAGAAAGGTAATATTTATCAAATAAAGATATCTAAGAATTTGACCTTTCAACAAATATCATACAGTATGAGTTTTAGCCTTGTGGTTATAACCCTTTAGAGACTGGTGGACAACTTTTACAAGACTTCTTTATTTCTAGGAAACACAAGATACTTTGCTGGGTGGCTGCTCTGATTCTCACTGATTGCACTAGCCTTTTAAAGAAGGCTTTTACAATTTCAGAGTAAGCAAATAACAGTTTCTTTCCAAAAGTATAGATATGTGCATTGCTTGAGTTGATAATCAAATGAATAGGATAAACAGTCCTTTATGTATGTGTTGCCGAATTTGCAAGAGGCATGGGAGGGGTTCACATATTTTTGTTTTGTTTTTATTGCCAGCTGCCATGCTGCTGTAGTGTTTAAAGACAGTGCCAAATACTGGGTTTTAAAGGTTCTCCTATAATTACATCAGATAAAGAGAGGGCAGGGCATACTTTAACACTGAATCCTTCCTTATTCATTTAGAGCCTGGCTGTAACCTTGAGAAGTTTAAAATCTTGCAGAACTGCCTTCTGGCAAGGCCCGTACTGCCCTGGCAGTATACAGTYGTGCTCATGTTCTCATTCTTTCAGTAGCCTATAATTTTTAAAATGTATTACTGGTTCTCAGGCATGGAATTATCCCCATATTCCCGAGGTTGCATAGCAACTTTTAAAAAGTAATTTAAATAATAATACTCACATCCTCATTGGGCACTGTGTTAACTTAATTGCTTTGGGTTTGTTAGCTTTGTGGGTTTTTTTAAACAAGTGCAAGTATCAAAAGTGAAATACTAGCAGCTTTCTGTTCCACAAGTATCTGGTCTGTCTGCCAGACAATAGATTTACAAAATTACCATTGTCCCGTAGAAGATACAGGCTGTGGTAGTGGTGACCATAAGGGAAGGATTTTGAGCAAGGAAAAAGTGTGCTGAAGAGCTAGAAGGCCTCTCTGAATAGGTATCCATTCAAGCCTGGACTCCTAAATCTCCTTGTCCATAGCTTCCTAGACAGCTATTTCCTGCCACCCTCTTCACTCGATATTTTCTACCGATCTCTTGCCCAAAACCTTTTTTTCAGACACAGTAGACATTTCCACCATCTTCCTGTCACTTCAGCATAGTAATTTAGCTCTCTAACTCTTAGCGCTTCTTCTTCTATCATATCAATGAAAGGCAATCTAAAAATTAGTCATCACTTCTCTTCTCTCTTTTACTGTAACATCCTTCTCACATGCTCTGCCAAATACTTTCACAAAAACTGTATACTTTCTAAGCACTCTTAACAAATCAGGATACTGCACAGTACAAGTTTCCCATTCTCTTTTTGAATGTCTCCAGTGACTCTCCTTTTCCACTTTATAAAGCAAAGTGATCTAGTCTTCACTTTATGGTCCTCCTTAAGCTACTAAACCAAGACTTTGTATTCTCATATACTATTACGGCATTGACATCCCTTTCTATTCTATCAATATGAATAACTTCAATTACCCATTTCTCATATTTTCTAAAAAATACTTTATTTTTTCTTCTGTCTTGCCTGCTGTGCTTGAAAAGATCTTTATACAAAAGTCTRCAAAGCTGTTTTATTGCCTTCCTCCAAATCCCTCCTTGAAAGTCTTGACATCTTGACCTTCTTGTACTCTTCTATGATTTATCCTACTGTGTTCTTTTATTGTCCRCAAACATAATAATTTTTTGTGCATGTAATGTGGTTGTCCTGGATGGGCAAGATATTTCCGCCATTGACCTAGCATGGGCTGATATGATGTTGTGCAGKAAAAATGCCTTTTGGCAAATCTCTGAACCTGGTGTTTATTCAGTTTCTTGCCCTCTAAGCTAGTTTCACATCTTTGGCAGCCAGTATATCTGTCTTGAATTAATTTTTATACATAGTTAGGTACAATATCTGAAATAAAACATAGTTGCAGAACCTAATTTTCTTATGTGGCAATTGCTGCCTAAGTTGCTGTATAACAGCAAGATCATAGAGAATTCACATTATGAAAAAACTCTGGGACAGGGGAAATTGACTTATACTTGCTGAACATTTAGGTTTCTTGTTAAGGAAGGCTTGGGAACACCATATTAGGTATGTGACCTGAAACTTATCTTTTAACTGTCCCACATCGTTAGACATTTGAGACATTGTCTAGCTTTGTTCTCCACCTTTTCTTCTCAATAGAAATCAGGAAAATGAACTGGACTAAATACCAAAGCACACATGGTTTGGCAGCTGTATCTGAACCCCCTCTTAAATTCATTGCTTGATAATCCATTCACTAGATTATCTAGTTTTAATAGCAACTTGAACAGCAGATTGTATATTATAAAGCAACAACAACAGAAATGAGGCATGGGCTGTTTTTTGCAAAACTGCCATTGAATAAATAAGGTGACAAATGTCTGAGAGAGATCATATTCCTGCCTCCTTTTTAAAAAATGGATTAAAACTACAGGGGAGTCTCTTCATGTTCTGATGACAGTGTGCTCAGTGTGGAATACTGGAGCACAAGCCATGGGCCATGGAGAAGAATAAATATAAGTAAAAGGAGGAAAGGGATGAGGAAGCACCACAACAGTGAAAGGAAAGTAAAAAGACATTTTATCGCTAATTAAAATGTGTATCAGAAAACAGTAAAGTGAAATCACATTCTGCACACAAATAACATACAAACATTATATGTATTCTGCATTGCACTGTTAGCAGAAGGGGTGAAAGGTTTAATCTGAACAGCATCAGCCTCTAAGACAAAATTTAGTATTACTGATATTTTTAAAAAGTGCAGATTAACTATATGGAATTACTCATCTCTCAAAGCACCCAAAACAAACATTCAGGAAGCCATTTAATATCTTTTTAYGCCTGTGATTTCAGATAAGTCCTCTGTGATAGTAAGGAGTCTAGATAACATATTATATAGTAAACCCATAGACCAAGTATTAATGTACCTTTTGGTTAAAAAAAAATCATGAAGGTGACATGATTTTGGTTTGACTTTACCATTAAATAATGCCACATGATTTTGAACTAACTCACATTTTCTTAAATAATGTTTCAGCTTCTCTCGCACACAAAATAAGACATCCAGTGCCAACACTTCTGCTTCTGTAAGCCAGCCACATAGAAAGATGGATCCATTATAGTATGTTATTGCCGCTTGTGACAGCTCTTCCAACTTCTCTTAAGGATAGATTATCTGAAAAGATGTACCACTGAAACTATCAAAGGTGAAAGTCCTCATGTTTCTATGTTCTTAGATGAAAATTGAAGGCAAGGTTCAAAAAATTTCCAATTTATGAGTCACAGTGAAAAAACTTTTAGAACTACCGACCCAAGTTTCAGTGAGAAGACTAAGAAGAGATGTTAACTCTGGATCTTTAACAATGCAAATGTTTATAAGTAGCTTTTTCCTGTGGGAAACATGTATCTTTCATGCAGCTGGTCATATTACAAAGGTGGTAGTAAATGACTATGCTGCAACAAAGTTCTTAAGAGTAACTGTGGTGAGCTAGTAGCAAAGCCAGTGCAGTTTGAAGGAGCAGAGCATGTGCATCCTTTACAGCCAAGTGATCTCTGCTGGCTGCAGTGGTAAATCACAGAGCCACATTTCTATTACTTCCTGCTCTGTCTGGAGGATTGGCATATGCTGTTCTTCTAGCTAGAAACAGTATCTCTAATTTCAAATGTATTTTGCCAAGATTTTGGGGTATTGATGTGGAATCCTTTTTTGCCTTCTTGCACAAGTATATATAATGAACTCTTTCTGTTAGTGAACAAAGCCACAGTTAGAAACCTTAGGTAAATTTATTAAACTAGCAATTTCATCCTATGACATCCAGGACTATATTCAACCAAGTTGTTCTTTGGGACTCAGACTTATAAGATTTGTTTTATGTAAAGAGTGTGTGCATTCAAATCTTAAAGCATTACAGCATCTCTGAAGAGTCCAGATCATGCTTAAAATTCATGCAGAGTTATCAATAATTCAGAAAACAATTGCCAAAGGTCATTCAGACTACAGCCATTTGAAAACATGCAGACTGTTGACAGATCATCTCCTTTGCACAGAATCATCTCCCTTGAAAAAATACATTATGAATATTAAGACCTTACCAGCTAACAATCATGACTTGGTCAAAGGCTGAGGGGGCAGCTGGTATCAGGGTGATGAAACACTTCACTATAATGCTATTATTAGAGTCCTGTGCAGTAACCCTGTTCTCATGATGTGCCTTTGACCAGGCACTGTATTTGTCTCTCAGCAAATTAGGGAAGCTGGCTCAGCTGGTTGGGAAAGAACTCATTAGGCATGGCAGTTTAGGTGGCAGAAATTTCACAGCTGCAAAGCAGTCCGGAGCCCTCCCAGAAATACAGGTACCATATTCAGACAAATCACTAATCCCAGAGGCCAGCTCTGGCTGCTTTTATGAAGTACTGTGAATCATGATCTTTAGGAAAAATGAATGGCTGCTTTCCAATTTAGCAGCTGGATTGTATTAGTTCACATTTTTAAGGACAAAGGTTATAATAACAAGATCTTGTGTTACTCAATTTTCTCAATTAGGTAACATAGTTACCTTAATGGTTCTGTAACAGTTTGTTGGTATTAGAATAATATAATTTGCTCCTTCTAGGTAATACTAAAGAAGGGAATTCCATGTATGAAGGCAGTGTAAAAGAAAACACACAGCTGGCAGAAGAGAAGAAATAAAAAAGGCATAGGATTGCTGTCACTGGGAAACAAAGTAAAACTACAACAGACAATAATGATAGAGGTGAAGCCTACATTAAAGTATTTTAGGGCCTTGAAAGCACAAGCAAAAAGTTTAAACCTGATACACTCAGCAAAAGTAGATGGAACACAACAGAAAAGTGTGCGTTTTAATGCACACATGCACATACATGCATTTACAGCTGTGTTATAGAGATTAGGACTGGAATGATGGATTTTTCTCTTCTGCTTAGTGCTCCATAGCATTGTATTTTCTATGTGACAGCATTTGCGAGTCTCTAGTGACAGATAAGTGAACAGCAGAATTGATTTCAGTTTTTAGATCATTAAGGTTGTATTGTACAATGCTATATGTTGCTTAGTATTGATAAACTTACTTTGAGTTGTGTCTAATTAGCTTTATATAACAAAACGTGCCTTATAAGCTGTAAAAGTGGTTAATATTTTCTAAAGCACAAGCCATGTTACCGACTGACCCGAAATTTTCTAGAAAGCAGCTGCGTCGGTATGTCTAATGTTCCTAGTGCTTAGTGACTGCTTGCTCAGATTCCCCTTACTGGCGGAAAGAGGGGGCAGAGAGGGGGAAACCTGGAGGGATATTGTGTAGTGTGTGAGAGAAGGCTCCCTGCTCGCTTTTGCGGAACTGAACTTCGTGTCGCGCCCCGGCTCTGCCGCTGCCGCAGCCCGTGCGGGGGCTGCTCCACGCCCGCGCCCGCCCCGCCGAGAAGCCTGGGGAGGGGGCGCTGAGGGCCTTGGTCGCCGGGGCTCAGCCAGCAACAGGCTTTCGCCGGGCACGACCTCCTCCTCCTCCTCCTCCCCGCCTCGGGCAGCTCTTGGCGACCGTCGGCGCCCGGTCACACGGGAGAGGAGCGGGGCGGGGGGAATGAACCTCGGCAGCAGCTCCAGCAGGAGGAGGAGGAGGAGGAGGAGGAGGAGGGAGAGAGGGAGGGAGCAGGGAGGGAGGAAACCCGAGTGCAGGTGACACGGCGCGAGGTTGCTGCGAGGCGGCGCGGCGGCCGGGGCCGGGGCCGGGGCCGGGGCCGGGGCCGGCAGAGGCGGGCGGCGGCGGCGCCCGGCCATGCATGTCAATGGCAAGGTGGCGCTGGTCACCGGGGCGGCGCAGGGCATCGGCCGGGCCTTCGTCCAGGCGCTGCTGCACAAGGGCGCCAAGGTAAAGCCTCCCCCTTCCCCGGGCTGCGCTGGGCGGCGGGGGCTGCCGTCGGGGGCCGCGGTCGGGGGCCGCCGCCGCCGCTCAGCGCCGCCGCCCTCCCGCCGCGCAGGTCGCCCTGCTGGACCGCAACCCCGAGGCCGGCCGGGAGAGCAAGGCGGCCCTGGACGGGCAGTTTGAAGCGCAGCGGACCGTCTTCATCCAGTGCGACGTTACGGACCAGGAGCAGCTGAAAGGTAAGGAGGAAACTGCCAGCGCTGCGCGCTCGCTTAACGTGCAGCGACCTGAAGCAGCCCGGGCTGCTCAACCAATAACTGTGCAATTAAGGTTTCTGGAGGACAGCCTACTCCCAATCGCTTCTGACAGTGACTCAAAAAGGATTTGTTTCTGAACCTGCAGATGTGAAATGTTATTGCCAGCATGTGTGTTTTCCACTGTGTTACTTCGCATGTTGTAAAAAAAAAAAAAAAAAAAACTGAAGAAGTTATTTACCCTGAGTGCTGTGTGATCGTTTTGCGTGAAAGCCTCTTCAGAAGATAATTTTTATTTTATGAGTAATATGCTTTAAAGTACAGACTTGCTTTTTATGAGGTTCTGGTGCAGACTCCATAGCTGCATTCGCTCATCGCAGGGGTGATAAATTCTGCTCTGGGTTGCAGCGCTCTCTCCATACAGCATGCCTACTTGCATGTGTGCTGCTGCAGCTGAAAGAAGAAATGGCAGAAGATGGGACACTGCTGTAGCACCCTGTTAAATACAGTTTGGGAATGCTTCATGTACATTTTGCAGATGCAGGCAGCAAGGGGCTTCTGTCATGGATAACTGGCATATGTGTTCTCATTTACAGAATAAATCCTGTTGCCTACTGAGTTTCTATAATATCTTATAATTACGGGGGAGCTGTCATAATATTTCATAAGAGCCACATCATTTCATGAAAGTTTCATTATTAAGGAATACATTCATAGCTAATGAGTCAGATTCAGATTTTGACATCACTTTTGTCAGTGCCCTTTCACCGGAATTGTTCGCGTCAGGCTAGATGTGAACATTTAGTTTTGCTTTTATTCACTATACTTCACCCACTACTTTCTCAACAGCAGCGATTGAACATATTCATTCCTCTTTCACAAAACATACAGCAGAATTCAGCAATGTTGTTCACTGCTCTGGGCTAGCGTGAGTATGCCTAATCCCAAATTTTTACATTAACTGTTTGTAAGAGATGTAAGGTTTTAAACTTGCAATCTGTTCAGATCAGCAAACAATCTTCTGTCAGCTAGGTCGATTACTGACTTTTCCTCTAAGTAGGAAGAGTTACCCAGGAGCACAAAAATGCATCTTAGGGTTAGGAAATATGTGCCGCTACATGGATGTTACCCCAGAGTGCTCTCTCCCGCCTCCTGTGTTTCCATGTCTCTGTAGCGCAAGGYCAGTGTAATGCCAGATGGGAAAAGCACTGGGAACTGGAGTGAGCAGGATGGGCCAGGGAGGGAGGGTTCAGAGCCAGTTAGTAGGGAAAGAGCAGTCCAAATCGGATGGAAATCACAGGAAGGAGAAACAGCAAGAATGTAGGCTGCTGCTTATACTGCATCATGCCTGTGGTGGGTTTCATAACATTAACTTGTAATCACAATTTATAAACCTTGGGAGAGGGTTGGGGGGGGGGTTGAGGCGGGGTGGGTTTTTTACTGTTTCCTTCTACAATTTTTTCCAGTTGCAATTGCAAGCCACTGCTTAAGAAACCTACATTAATTTCACTCCTGGTCTTTTAAGTTCTCAGTGGATGCATCAAATCCTGTACTTGTTTGTCAGGCCCAAGCTCTTGTGCTCACATCAAGCTCCCCTGATTTTACTGTAGCTTTTCCCAAATGAAACAAGTTGCAGTACTGGAACCAGTATATGTAGGTACATAATGCTCATGACTAGAAGACCAACTCTTCCATCTACATTCATGCCTGTGCTTTTTTCTCTGGTGGCTCTCTCACATATTATGCTCCTCCCACCGCAGAATCTTCTATCTTGACCTACTTTTGAAAAATCACCATACATTTATTTTTGCTTTCCATGAACATTTAGGAAGCTCACTTAAGACTGGTGTTTATGCCTACCTTCCACTGTTTTTCTTACCTCTCCTTTAAAATGGATCCTCTTCTTCATTTTAATGGTCAGAATTCTATATGATTACTTTTATTTTTTACAGTTGTGAGCACCAAGTAACTAGTGTGCAATGTAAACAAAGAATTATTCTGCTTTCAAAAGATGAAGAACAAGTCAGTTTACCCTGATGTGCTGGTGACAATGCTGATTAAGAAACTATAATGAGGTTTTTTTTTGTGTGAACAGGTAACAGATGGGATCACTGTAGCCAGATAAACTTTTACCAGAAATATTCCAAATCATCCTTTATTTTAACATAGATATGCAAACAGTTGAAAAGTATTTGGTTATATTCTCAATGTGTAAGCTAGAAATCTACAATTAATCAAGACTACCTGTAAACTCAATAAACAAGTGATTAAGACAGATCATTTGGCAAAAGTGTTATTATCAATGGGGTGGTTGAAGGCAAAAGATTTTGAATGATAGGCATTAAGAATGAGGCTGATGAAAGACAATATAATGAGAAGCTTGAAAGAGAATCAGAGAGCCACTTTCCAAAATTAGGAATCTAACGGAGGATCCAAATAGCATTTTTTGTACCCATTGAAACTAAGCTAAACTAATTTGTTCTGCTCCTAATAAAGTCAAAGGTCTTCACTTGCCGTTGCTGGTACAGGATCAGAAGGATGAGGAAAGGAAAAGCGATTCAAGAGTTCTGTTCAGGAAGCAGAGAATGAACCAGTAACAAGAAAGGCAGAAAGCTAGTATAAGAGGTTTTAAAAATATTAAAGATGTAAAACAGACAACTGGACAAAGAAAACCTTTTCCATCAGCTGCCTAGCTCTTGTTCTGGCGACAAGATGATGATTCTGATGGACTTAGAGCATTCAGGCACAGAAAAGGCTGCAACAGTACTGACCATCTGGTGCAAGAACAAACTTTTATAAGCCCCTTCAACTGCTGCAAAAAAGATAGATTTCTCAAAGCTACTGCCATACTCCTGATTGACACTAATTGCCAAGAACCGAAGAGCAGAGGATTCAGGTTCCTGGGACCACCTTTTAGTAAAGTGGTTTCATTRAGGCCTGTCATGTCAAGCATACTTCCAGTATACCTGAAATACTCTAGATTATTAGTCAGCCACCATATGATGTATTTTAAAACAATATTTGTGTGCATGTGTGCGTGTGTGTGTCCATTTGGTTCTTGGTTTGCAAAATAATAAATATTTAGTGGTGATGAACTGTATTTGGAAGGAAGAACATACAAGCTGTCGGTATATAAAATAGATATAGACATATATATATACACACACATATATACATATGTTTCAGATAATGTCAGCAATCATGGGAAAGCTTAGTCTGGATTGGACATCTAGAGGTCATCTCACCCAACTACCCCCTCTAAGCAGGGCCATCTTAGATGAGTTTGCTCATCACTATGATATCATTGTGTTTTTCCATATTTATCTTTTGTTTTAGTTCAAACTCTGTCACCTGGGAGAACACAATGTCACTTTATTTTGAAATGCTTTGGAAGACTGGTTATTTCTTTCCATCAACAGATATCTGAATTTGAGAAATGCATTATTAAGTTATCTGATAAATAGGATGCATAATAATTTATTCATAAATGGATAAAATTAATCAAGAAGTATGACAAATTAGTTGTAGTTAAGAGATTCATACTGTTTGTATTAGTTACATCACTGAATAAGAATTACATTCTTAAAATAAGTTGCACTCAAACTCAACCAAGAAAATTGTTCTGAATATATAAAGCTTTTATTTTATTTTAGATTTAAAATAGATGAGACCAAATCTGGAATTTATTGAATATATCAAACCGATAGAAGAACAAGCTGTAAATGCTTAATTTATATAATGAGGGTGCCAAACATCCTCTCCAATACCACAGTATGTATGGCTACTAAGAACATTCATAACAGGATTGTTATCAGGCACTATAAAACTGAATGAAAAGATTACTATGGTATCTTAATCTCTTCAGTTTTCCTGAATATGTTTAATATTAGTGAATGGCTAGATGAAGAATCTAATTATGTCTTGCTCATTAACGGTTAACAAAATAGTTGTGATATTTATGTAGAGTAAAAAATATACATTACATTTATTTTCAATAAGTGCTAAAGAATTTCATCCTTGGATTTTACTATAGGTGCTTTTGAAAAAGTAACTGAACATTTCGGAAGGCTGGATATTGTGGTTAATAATGCTGGAGTGAATAATGAGAAGGACTGGGAAAGCACTATACAAATTAACTTGGTAAGCATTATCCGTTTTCAAATGTTCATAATTCAGTAATTAATGCCAGAATACACTTAAGTCAGGAGGCCATGGATTGTACAGATTGAGCAGATGACAGAACATTAATTATTAGATTGTTAAGTACAGGTATTTTAAAACAAAACTACATAACTGCATATGTACTAACCAATAAAAGTGTGTGTGGTGAGTCTTTTAAACTGTCTATCCAAGTCGTACAGCCCTCTGTAAAGGTACTTAGGCTAACACCAGACAACACTCTCTTGCTACAAAGCACAACAAAATCCGTGTAGATCTAATAATTTGGTCCCCGAAGCAGTAAAGCTGCATCCACATGAGGCCAGTGTGTTTATACAAAAGTTTCAGAATGTTTTAGCTACTTGTGAGACTCAGCTGGCCTGTACTAGAGAAATACATTGCTCACCATGGTATTACAAGAAAAAACTGTTCAACCAAGAGCTCCATATTTTCTTCGCTAATGAAGTAAGCATAAGATCTGAATTGTTTATGTAGGCCGTTTCAGCAACATCGCTGACTGAAACACACGTCTTAAGAGCACTTACCAGCTAAAACCCAATACATGCAACAAGTCTGTAAAATTTATTTAGAAACAGACTATTACCAGTTGTTTGATGTTATCTGGCTAGTCCTACAGCGAAGTCTCATTCTTCTTATTGGGAAAGAACATATATAAGCGAGTCCTCAGTATCTGTTTTTCAGTTGAAAGTTTTTCTCTTCAGTCTGCTTGGCTGGGAGATCTAAACTCAAAGGAAAGACCTACTTCTTGGCTGATAAAACTCTGACTAGCTTATATGCTACCACATATGAAATTCTAATAGAAGGATTAGGGTTCAGCAAGTCTCTCCTATGACCATACTTACCAAACATTATAATCTAGATCTACAAAGAAAAGTAGCAAAATAAATCTTGGAAGAGTGCAATGTGGAGTTTCATTCCAGTCAGTCATTTGGAATTTGTTAGCCCAACAACAGAGCTGAGTATAAGAAAATTAAAAGTTTATATTTGTGTCAAAAGTTTTATGGACAAAGGTACATGGGTAGGGGGCTCGGGGGAGAGGTTGAATGGAAGCCCAACGTAAAAGGAGAATTAGAATTTTCTTCTGGGACAAGAAGTAAATTCTGTTTGGTACTTTAGAATGAAAAGGGAATCACTGCTCCACTCTTTGCTTTCTCCCTTGATGCAATGTTACACATTTTTTTCAGTACATGGTGTAGAGATAACTCTTAATCAGGGACTACCTTATACAGTTGACAGAATATCAGCAATACAAAGGCATCTGTAGGCTCACTTGGGTATCAACAGGAGCTATATGGATCCTGAAACAAGATTTCTGCAGAACATTTTCTGTACTTAAAATAGAAAATAAATTGTGTCCTAACTGAAGTATTTCTGTAACTTGCATTTCAACAGTATTTTTCATTCAAATTTGAAAGGTACTGTCATCTTCATTGAAGTGCAAGCCTGTAAAAACAAAGTCCTTTGTGATGAAAGTCTTTGAATCACAGTGTGTCCATGAAAACAAACAAAAAACAGAAAAAACAGGACAAGTAATACAGGCTGTGTGTGAGACAACTTATAGAAAATTAATTGGAAAACTATATATATAAAAAAAAACATAGTTACAGATTTAATAACACTTTTTCTTGACCTTCCAAGTCTATCCAAGATGTAGTTTGCTCTTGGAAGGGACAGAACTGAGACCGCAGATTAAAAGTCCCATAATAAGAGAAATATATTGTTCATTTTCCTTTGCCTTTCCTTTACATCTTTTTTAAGATTTAACTATACCTGTTTGTTCCTCCCTCTTTCATTTCTTAAATATTCTGGCAAATCAAACATCAGGATGTTTCACTTTGTGAACTGACAGAAGTATGACACCATGCAATTTGAATATGTATTGGCACAGATGACTTGAATTCGAAAGAAGACTTTGGGTTCCTAATGATTTTTTCCTCTTTATTTCTGTGCCTGAAGTTAATTTAGAATGCAGGTTATTGTAGTTAGCTATCCACCCGTCAAATTTGCAAGCACAGATAGTTAGGCATGACTGAAAAAATTGAGGTCCATGTGAGAAACATTCGTCTGAGATTCACTTATAAATTTAGCTCAAATAATGAAGACGGTGCTGATCAGCAAATCTTGAAGATATTTCATCCCCAGGTGAATATCCTAACTTACAGAGTCAGGCCCAAGCAATTTTTAAATTCCAAGAGCTTCATACAGGAGGCATTGAAAACTTCCTTCTCCTATTCTTTTTGTCTTATTGCCAGTGTTTGGGCACTAGGACACAGATGTGAGTTTGAAGCATCTCAGGTAACAGAAAAACTAGAATCCAGATCTTCCAAAGCTATATGCATAACTATTGAGGTACTGCCACTAAAAATAAAAAGGGAAAGATATTACCATAAATAATAATCTGTACAATATTGTATAGGTGAGATCACCTTAAATGTACTAATGACTTAATTCATAGCTGAAAGTTGAATAAATGCATCAATTCATGCAGGTAGCTGTGGAATSAGCATATATAAAATGAACAAGAATAACCATGTGGGTTAAATCAAGGACACTCTAGGATCTAAATATCTTCGCTTATCTTTTAATTTGAATATTCTTTTACTGCGTATAATTGGATGAGTTGGTTACCTAGCTTCTTTCCATAGGGTATTTCTATCTAGTTATAGTAATTTCCATGAACCAGTATATAAACATTTAATGCTTCCTGCTAATTAACTATAACAATGGAACAATAACATCTGCTATATATAATATGTTGTTTTGGTCAGTCCCATAAAATATTTTTTGCTTCTTGTACAGAAAGGAACAAAATATATATGAACTATGTAATTTTAAAAATGTCTCTGTATCCCCAGAGTAGGAGATATAAATACCCTTTGTATTATCTCTAAGAATAGGAATAAGTTCTATAGCCACACATTTTGATACATGCTATGCAAGCATTTTCTAGTTAAAAAAGAAAAAAACTCTACATGCCATTCTTCATCTTAGTAATATTATTTATATACTGATACAACAAATATTCCCTGCCCCAGTTTAAAGTACAAAGTACAAAAGTAGAGCAGTACAGAGCAAGATAAATCAGAACAAACACGTATGGGGTGTGTTCTTTACGGCTACAACAGTCCACAGAACCGGTTGGTCTTCAGGARCTATTTTTAAAGGAGTGCAGGGAAGTTCCCTGATAACATTTCTTGAGAAAGTGTGAGTAACAGAAATGAAGAAGCAAGTCTGAAGAGTGGGACATAATTTAGAAGGAAAAAGCGGGAATAAAACACAATTCCTACTTGTATCTATTACAAATTCCTGAGGAGGAGAAAAGACAGATTGATAAAGATAGAGGTAAAGGGAAAAAAAAAAGAGTAGCAAACACTGAAAAGAGATTCCTGTAGCAATACATTCCACAATTTAGCTATATTCTGTGCAGCACAGTATCTACCTTTTCATTACTTCATTAATATTTATATTAACTTTTTTAGTTAAGTATTCCAGCAATGCCATCCCTTCCTAACCGCAAGCCCCCAAAGTTGATAGTGCTGCCTAGTAAACGCCAGCTTGATCAATTTGTTCAATTGCTGGTTCCCATACAAATGTACACTCTTGTTATTATGATACATAAAGACCTTGGCAACTATTTAGGAATTCTGTTTTTTAAGTGGATATTACTGGTGTAGTTTCAACAATCCACATGTGCACGCACACACACACACACACACAGAAAAGCATGAACACATGACACACATTTTTATCAAGAGCTGTATCTACAGACCCTCTGGAATGACAAGAACAGTGTTTCTGGCATTCAACTTCACAAGAACTTATGCTTAAGAAGTCCAGAAATTTTTGTAATCTAACTTTCTTTCATGAAGTCCCTAAAAAAAGAAACCTGGATTTCAATTGGCCTTGAACGTATACATGTTAGCTAAATAAAAATTTGCTTCCTTAATTTTATCTTATGTTGATGATGTTAAGCTTCCTGGAACAGAGAGTGGCCACTATAACTACAATATCTTTTCTCTTTACAAATACATTTAGAACATTTTATAATAAGTGAATCCAAAAATTTATTTGGACGTCCCTTTTTCATGCTTGTATTGGAGATTTCTGAAGACAGAGATAAGTCATGTTATACAGTTAAAATGTAAGAGTACTTCTGTTACATATGCTTACCTATTAAATATTACTGGAATTAAAAGTGCAGAAGCACTTTACATAACATTTTGACTTATTGTTTTCTTATGCCAAAAAAAATTATTTTTCAGATATACTCATTCCCTAAATGTAACTAACTAGATTCATGCAAGAATTTGACAGCAAAATCACAATTTTGTGCCATTTAGGTGATGATTTTTCACACTTTTTAACTAATATCTTTGTTCTGGCAAAACTTTCAAGTGTAGGCTATAACCTGGGGATGACAAGAAATCCCTCATACAGGATCTGGTTATTTAAGTGTTTCTCTGCTTAGCATCACAGATTCATCTAATTTATTTTGGAATCTAAGTGTGTACCTGTATAAAAAATGAAGATTTAGTTTTAGCGAAAACGGGGATAATTTGATTTAGCCTTTGGGAGAAGTACAGTACAACTGTTAAAACTACAGTACAGCACAACAGTACAATTATCAAAATATGTGCAATATAAATAGTATTGCTAAACTGCATTGTCCAATGAGAAGTTTTGTTTCTCCACAATATATCTTAAGGCTGGTTGACAATACCTTTGAATAAATACCTAGCCCTAACCTCAAAACATTATGTATGTGTACTGGTATACAAATTTAGTCCAGAAAGATCAAATTCATAAGCTGCCAAAAATCTTGAAAGCATTCTGCTAGAAAAACAATAACCATTCATTAACATGTAGGGGGATGCCTTTTTATTTGTTATGCATATCTGATACTAACTTGTTTATCTATCTTTTGAGGAAAAGAATTGGTTCTCTTTTCTATTACTACTTTGCCTAGTCTTATATGACCAACAAGACATATAATGTTATTGTACTGTAATAAAAAGTTCTTCTGAAAATCATGTCAGAAAATTATGTCATTTTTACACCATTTAAGATGTGTCTATTTCAGACATGCTTCAATCTTAATAAAAATAGAAAAAAATAAGTGTTTAGACAGAAATGGCAAAAAGGGAGAAAGYTGACATCCTACCTTATTTAGGATTCAGAAGGACTGGTTTCTAAAATACAATATCTAGTGGAGTTCTTGTTCTTCTTCAATCTCTTGTCTGCATTTTAATGATAGCTCCCCCCCCTCCACCAAAAAAGGCAAATGTACATCAGCAAAACCACCAAATGCCTGAAGTCAGTCAGAGAGAAGAAAACTTCAAATATATGTGTAAAATTCGTTCAGGCATGTGACCCTCTCATCATTACTAGGCAAAATGTGGCAGTACTCAGGAATTAAGTGTTTTTATTTTTTTCATTGGTTTGACTAATTGATTCATGCAAACAAAGGTAGCAAATTTCTGTGAATTCRGAATAGTCAATTTCTAAAGTGAAGTCTGCCTAATTCTGGGTCTGGTCCTGCAAAATCCTTAGATTTGTGCTGCAGAGAGAAGAATGCAACAGTGTCTGTTCAGTTTTTGATATCTGAGCTACATAAAAATGAAATAATTTCCTCAGCTGTCTTGTGATCTTCAGGTGAGAGTACTGTATTGAAAATACTGTAGTTAAGAAACACTAGTTGATAGTATACTATTTAGTGCATTTGTTAAACCAATATGTACATAATTTAAGGTAAGATCTATTTATCAATAAACAGTAAAGCTGTTACAGTGAAGGAATAGAAGAAGTAAACCTGCAACCTTGGGGTGTTCTGTATAAAACAAATTCCATTTGAGGGGGTGGAGTGGAAAAAAAGGAAATGTAAGCGCAGTGGTGGCCTATTTAAAGACGCAAGGAAACAGAACACTTCAAACTATTCTAAGCTCAAGAGGATCAATAGGAATACGTAAAGAAGACRTACTACCAGAGATTGACACTATCGTAGGAAACATTACAGATGTCAGAAAAGCCATCAGTAAATCAAAAGATGGGAAAGTAGCTAGAAAGCATAGCATTATTGTGCAGATGTCTGAGTGATGAAACTACTGTGTTTTCCTTGCATTTTTTTTCAACAAATATAAAATGAAGAAGAATGAAGCACAATTCAACTGTCCAAAAAGTAAAAGCAGAACCTAAGCAAGCTGAACAATTGAGAGAACTCACATTACTCCCGGTTATTGGGCAAGGTGGGGGAAGGCACTTGTGCAACACATCAGACACAAAAACTTAAGCTTAGGCAGTGAATTTGAGATTAAGCATTCAAGACAAACCATTTTTTTCAGATATATTGTGAAAGTATGGGTAGAGGAGCAAACGTTTCCTGAGAAAAGATTTTTTTAACGTCTAGAACATCTTTGAGGATATTCACAGGGAGAGATTTAGGGAAATGAGGGAATATTAACCAGTCTTGAGAATTTACATCCTCAAAAATCTAAGTATTCAGCTAGCATTTGTTGTGGTAAATAACCTAAGAAATGATAGCTGTCTTACTCCATTTTCTTACTCTGTGTTGCTCATTTTCTGGGTCATAAGGAACTGGTAAAGAAGCGTATTTTAAAAAACTCATGTGCCCAGCTACTCAAATTGCAATAGTAATCCTAGGTCCTTGAGGAACATGTGGGGGAAAAAGTAAGGAAAACTGCACAATAGATACTAAAGCACAGTATTTCACTCTTATACCATACAAGAGCTACTGATCTCTAGCAAATGATCAAATCCTGCTATACATTCCTTCCTTTCTGCCTCTCCCTTGCTAAGCTTCTTGGTTTCCATAGTTTGGGCTAGAAAATACAGCCTGAAAATTGATTTAATAAAGTAAGTAAATAAACCAGTCTATACATAGGAATGCCAATGGACTTGCATGCTTGCTGCAGCCTGTCTGCTTTCGAGGAAATCTGTATTAATGACAGGATCAGTCCCACCTCTCTGACAAACAGCAAAATGCTAAAATTTTCYAGAGATCTCACTAGCAGCACTTGGTTTCAGACTTTTAAAGTGTGTCCTAGGTAGTTTATGAATAGCTCATAAAATACTTCAAAATGTTTCCTTCTAGATAGTCATCTATCTGCAGTATCACAATATGAAAGTCAAATGATCTTGGGTCAAATTCCAGCCCTGTGCTGGAATGCTTTATGAAACTGCAAATCCATTGCTCTTTCTTTCTTTTTTTGTTCAGTATCCCTAGCCTAGAATTGATTAACTTAGAAACCTATGTAAAATGTCAGGACAGATTAGTGATTACCATTTTGTCCTCTCAAAGGAATGCATATTGCCATATCACTTTGGCAACAACAGAATAGTCATCTCCAGTACTGAATGCAGAGATAATTCCTCAGCATAGAGCAGTAGCATTCCTAAGGAGAAAGCAGAAGTGTCAAACCTCTGGAGGTGGTAGGGGAAACTTTATTAAATGGGTATAAGAAACTATGGCAATTGAAACACTTGTCTTGAAACACAAGAAAAGCAGCACTGCATACTAAATTATTCAAAAGCAATTGTAATTTGCAAAGGATGATGACTAATGATGTTTTGGAAGTCATCACTGCTAAAGAATATGCATTTTTTCATTTATAGATCAAACTAAGAATGTTACAATGATACAGACAGGGTATGTAAAACTGAACTACAGATGGCATGTTGGAATACAAGAACATTGTACTAGACAGGTTGCTAAAGCCAGAACAAACTGCATTAAGTGTTTGTTGAAGACAGAGTCTTATTAGAGTCAGTTTCAATATGTTTTTGTTGAGAGCAATACAATTAAAACAATGCAGCTGTGGGAAGCACAGAAATGACAAGAATCTCAGATTTTTTAACTTTTGTTTTTGATTTTGACTCTGATACCTAAATTGCCAATCAATATGTTAAATCACTGGTTGTTGATAGGACGCTTCCAAGAGCAACCGAAAATGTTTTGAATATTTGCACAACTACTTTGCAAAGTTGTACCATGCAGTGAGATACAGGGCTTTGTTTTTATTACTGTATGGTGCTCCAGAATGTCTTATCTCCTCTAATCCAGATCTGTAACTTGGGCAAGCTAATACTAGGAAATGTTCCCACACTCTCCATCATAACGTCACTGGAAGGAAGTCTAGACTCTCTACTGGCAGTTATAGTGAGACTGGCATTCCTGGGAGCATACTCAGATCTTTAATGCATCTTAACAGGCTGTCCTTATTATTTGCAATAGTAAAACATTGTATTTTGATGAGAAAACAAACATCAGTAGCACTAAGATCACAGGTTTTTCAACAGATAGGATGACAACCGTTTAGACTAGTTTCAGATTCTAATGATACCAGTTTTCAGTAGCCATGAGCAAAAAGCTAGGTTAGAGTCAGCTTTCCTAATTTTTCATTTCACCCGCATTTAATTGCATATTTGACTACTTTCCTACTCTTTGTTCTTGACATTTTTATGGCGAACATTCATGCAGCTGAATGCAGTTGTAAATAAAGTAACTGTAAAAAGTCTCTCCTGAAAGGCAACATGCTTTCATGTACAAAGTTATTCTTGCAGCATATTTTTGCCATAAAAGAACACTCAGACTTTGTTTAATTAGACAATTTTAAATGTTAACTTCCCCAAAATTGCTAATTGCAAAAGATAAACTATGAATTAGCATTCGTTAAGAGCATAGGATTAAGTTACTATTCTCAGAAGTATACACAAAGAATTATCCAACCTGAAGACACTTTCAGTTTCACCCCAACACATTCCCACTTTTCTCACTTCTTCAGAAGTTTATTGAAAGCCATGTTGCAGATATTTTTCTGGGCTGCAAAACACTCATCATTCTGTGGCTGTCTTACTTTCTATCGTGCATTTTTATGGTAGAGTGAAATAATAGCTGAAAAGATTTCTTCTAGAATTCAACCGTAATATTCTGTCTGACACCAACAGATAGGAATTCAAACTCGTATTTCATATGAGAAGGGCCTCAGGCTATAATTTATGCACTTGCAAAGATGGATTTCATAACAAAAACAAAAAAAATACTATTGTTCTTGAAAGTATATGCATTTCCTTGAAAAACCTCTTTCCCATTTCTGTTTGGCACCCAGATATGAGAGCCTACTTCAGTTAATTAACTCACCTGAATCCACAGGCTGTACTGGAAAGTGGTATTTAGACTTACAAGTACATATTGTATGACTTGTACTACAGTGAGTTCAGATACTGTTGTTGTTCTTTAGGGACTGTTGAGAGAACTTTCTCTCCTGGAGTTGGGGAATTTTGGCAAGACAGAGGAAGACCTGTCACAAAACAGCCTTCACCCTGAGTCTCACTTCATGGGTCTGCAGACAGCCAGGTTCCTGTCACCCTGTATATCCTGTTCAGAGTTTATCTCCAGAATAATTCTTCATGTTATCTGCCCAAACATCAGAAGTAGCCAGGTTATCCCAGATGAGCCACACTTGTTGAGAAGTTTTGTCTACAGATGACAGCAGGTGYAAGAGCAGTAATGGAATGAAAGTCTGCCTTAATTCGGAAGACAACTTCTCACAACACCTACATAAAGGAGAATGCTACCCCAAACAGCTTGAAGAAATGCTAATGGAATTAATGTAGTCTAGAGAGAAAAAGGAGCAGCACTGTGGTTTGGATAGAAGAGTCGAGCTACCCCATTTTCCTTGTCTTACAGTTGTGGTTTGGCCAAAGACTCATCTAGCTCTATCATCTCTTTGATTTAGAGGGCTGGAGGAAGAGAAAAATCCTCTGGGAGCCCCAAGCTGCTTCCTGCTGCCACTGATTTATTTCCTCTATCCCTAAGTGGATTTCTCTTTTTCTATCCAGCAGGCTGAGCCACTGCTCCAGGGCATGATAGGAGCCACAGCTGCTCTTCATAGCTATTCATTAACCCCTTCCTTTCTAAAATGTCTTATCACCTGTCACAACTTGTCACATGTAAAAAACCCAAAACAAACTAACTAAAAATCCCACAATCTAACCACCCTTAAATTCTAGGTCTAACTTCAGCTGAGCTGCCAATGGGTTTATCTTCAGAATAAGTGTACCTTACAGCAATACTAGTGGGCATTAATGATCTTGTTTTCCAATAAAAGTTTTGAAATTTATATTCAACAAGCAACATTAAATAGTTCTAGACATTACATTTATAATGACTCCGCTACTTTATAGGTTGTGAGAGAGGAATCAGATATAATTCAGGATTTTGTAAGCCTCTGGAGACAGTTTTTTGGAATGTTTCTGTTAAATCATTTAATCAATAACATTCTTTTGATATTGATCAAAACATTTTTAAAAGTATGTAACTTATGACAGAACTCCCCAGAAGAAAAACATAAAACAAAAAACCTTTTTAATGGGAATTTTTTGTTTAAGAAAAGTTTAAGATGTTATTTCAGAATTTTGAAATACTAATATTTTGTTATGTTTACATTATACCATAATACAGCAGAAATATGGAAAATATAACAGAAAATAATGAAACTACAGAAAACAAAAAACCCCCCACTGAACTCAGTATCAAAATTCCTAAACAAATTTGGGAATGAAGTCTGAAGCTGTTTTATCTCTGACAGTGATCAGTTTAACTAGGTGTTACTTGGGCACTGAATAAAGCAATGTCAAGAAAGCAAGATATGCAGTCTTCCAAATCTGATGCCCATTAAAATCAAGAATATTTCTTGAAGAAGGGTAACAGAACTTGAATTAGGAGTTTCACATTATATTTTACAACATATATATTTAAAAATATCAGCTAATGAAAATGAAATACCTATCCTAAAGTTATTCCAACTTTGGTTTTGGAATTTAGATAACAGTAGAGGAATGCTTAATGTTCTGATTTTTAAGAGCTCTTCCTTTCCAGTACAGCTAGCCACTAGCCATTAGGATGTTAGCCATACACAGGTTTTTCACTGTGTGTTTGTGTTACTTTGGGAGATTTTCATCTCTGTGATTCACAAATCTGTAAACCCTCCTTCAGAACTCTCAGGGAATTACATGCAGATGTGGAAAGATTTGTAGGGCCACTTCATCTTTTGAATGTCTTAATTTTAGTTGGATCCAATATCGCTAGGCACTAATAAAATATACATGGAGTTCTAGTTTAAAAGGTGAAGTAATACTTGTGGAAATACAGAAGTGATTCAATTTATATGTTCATTTTAAGTAGAAATTGTAAACCAAATGTGAATTGATTATGGGGAAATCTAACAAAAGCAGTAAATAGTTGTGAAATCTGTCACTAATGTGGTAATACTGTGATATTACACAAGTTAGTAGCTCTTGCACTAGGGCCATCTCCTGTTACCTTTCTAGTAGCACTCATTAATTTAACTAGTAAAGGGACACACTCTCTGGGAGAAACTCTTCCTCTTGATTTGTTTAGGAGGCCGATAACTACAGGCTTTGCCTTCATTTAGAAATCTCAGCTTAAATGTCTGAAGTTTGGTGGGATGAATCACAGCAAAAGTTCTGACTGCAGCTGGATTCAAAAAGAAATCTTAAGGAATCAAGATTATACAGGTCTCAGAAAAAAATTTCTTCCTTAAATTCCTTTCTGAAAAAACAAAAGTTCTTACACAAGCTGCAGCTAATATTATGCTAACACTGTCTTTCACATCTCTTAGAATGCCTTTTTTACCTTATCTACGTTTGTCAGTTTGGGTTAACCGTCTTTTGAGAGGAATGGTAAAACTCCAGCAACTTCAGTCAGAAAAGAATACATATTTTAAATACCCTGGGAGCAGAAATTTATCACGCAACTTAATCCTAAAACATGGAGGTTTCTTATGCCTCCAGCTAAGTGGAGTTATAAATGTTACTGATGTCTTCAGATTCAGTACATTTTCAGTTACGTTTTTTACAAAGTAGAGAAGTTTGGCTGTGCTTAGTCAATAGAAATATTGAGATTTGGATCAGTTCATCCGCCACTCATATCCTCAGACAAAACATTTGTTTGGTCTATAAATTATTTACTTATTCTATATTTCATTTGCTTCACAGTGTTTCTGGTTGTAACATTTTAGTTTGATTATTCATACCTGAATWAAAAAAAAACAACTGCTATTATTTCTATCCACTGCAATTCTGCTTCTGTAGTTATTATGAATTGTGTTACTGTGGAATATCTTATTTGTGTATAATCTTCAAAGTATAAGATCACTGCTAAAGCAATACAAGCTCTGTGTACCACAATTAAAGCAAGATTCAGTTTTTAGGAGCTACTGGAGACGTATTTTGAATATGCCTTTTTTCCCTATACCAGACATCTGTGATTAGAGGAACCTACCTTGGCCTAGAATATATGAGAAAAGGAAATGGAGGTGATGGTGGAGTAATCATTAATATCTCATCCTTGGCAGGTGAGAATATTTTCTATCTAAATATTTGCTACTTACTGGTTTGTTTCTAAAATAAATGTTGATCACTCGTATTTTTCTTCTTTCTTATGAATCTTCTTTTTTTTCCTATTATGAGCTAGTTTTCATTATAGCAACAGAAGTAACAGCAAAGCACCATAGCTTTCATTTGCTTTTATCTCCACAGTTCAAAGAAGAATTCAGTAATTTTCCTAACCTATCAGTCTTTTATTTAATAATTTTGAGCATGATGTAAAAACTCTATCAGATAGGTTTTGCTTAATATATGGCGGTATGGAAACCTGAAAAAAACCTAACCAGCCTCAAGTCATTATACTTATTCAACACTATTCAGTAGCATTGCTAAATTAAAACAATGTGTACACTATACTGTGTGTAAGCAATATAATCCAATGTATAGACCTAATTTGAATTCAGGGTTTCTTTAAAATTGGTTATTTCTGATATTATATTTATCAGGCACCAAATATGGAAAAATCAGATAATCTTTTCACAGAAAGAGAGGAAGCAGCAGCAGGTCCTCCCTACTCAATTCCATAGGAGCCCAACTGTAGGAATATTTAAGATTAGACTGTATCTATTTTGTTAATGAAGGTCATCACACGTACTCTGTCAATGTTTCAAGCCCTGTCAGATGTGAGCCACCTCTGCTCAAGAAGCCATAGTATTAACATTCTTATTTCACTGAGCTTAAAATAACACATTTTCTGTTCATAAATTGAAATACAGATAAGTAATCAGTACCAAACCAGTTACATGTTTCTGAGTTAGTCAGAATAATTGCTGCTCAGCTGCAAGGTTGAATTCTGCATCCTTTCCTGTAGGTACACTGTGTTGCAATGACTGTCGTCACAGTGAAAAAATACAAGTGAAGGGGAAATGGGCAATAAGAATGGAATGATGCTTCCTGATACCATTCCTCAAAAAAATTGTGGGGAAATGCGTGTCCTCTCTCCTACTTATTGTCTCCTGATACTGCCATAGAGTTTGGGAAAAATAATATCCATACTGGCTTACATTTGTATTGTCAATACTTTCTTCAGCATCCGTGCAGAATACCATATCATAGTCACGTTATTCAGGGGGAGCCCTATGTGTTTTAACAGTGTAAAGCCAGTAAGACAGCAGTAGCCATAACTCCCGACTGTGGATGGGGATCAGTGCAGGATAGTTGTCAATGTTCTGAATACTGTTAAATTCTCCTGTATACTGGGGAATTTGTGATGAGAAAACCAGTTCACCCTATTGACATAAATCAGGTGAATATCTTAGTTTAAGAGTATCTGGCTTAACACATATACTTACCTCAACAGGTGGGTGTTTATTAAAAGTCTCCATGTAACTTTAAGTCAGTCTTTTCAATACTGCCTAACACATTGCCTACTGAGGTCAGCAAGCTTATCTCCATTGACTCAAACAGACATTGTATTCAAACCAAATTAACCAGAAGGAAATTGCTATTGCAGTAAAACACTTCACCAACACAAGTAAAAGATTAAACATTTTCACAAAAGTGCTGATGCCCATGGAATACTTAAAAAAGGGCAAAGGTAGCAATTTCATTCCTTTTCTAATCACTCTCAAACAAATACAAATTATTTTGCTTTTAACATCCAACATCTTGGCTTTCTTCAGTTTGATAAGAGCCTATAAGTGTCATCTTAATTATTCAATCAAAGTTTGTATTTATTTACTTACTTTCTAATGTGAATATTGCGCTCTAATGGTTGTGGCTGTCTCTGTCAAAACCAGTGTTCTTTGCTTTGTTTGCTCTTACATGACTTGTATTTGTCAATCACTCCAAGGTCAAAAGGAAAACCACACTATAAAAGCTGACATAGACCAATTTTTATAGTTTATTTATTTATTATTATTTGTGCTTTGTGACTCCAATTCTCCTTTACTGCCTAAAGGTCTAAGTCCTGCAGTTCACTGCATAGATAAAACTCAAACTGCCATTGACTTGTTTAACATTCCCTTCAAGTGTTTTCTTTTCTCAGAGGTAGCTTCTGCTGATCATTAAACTTTTGTGTGGTTTTGATCCCCCTCACTCCAGTTGTCTGCAAGATTTTATCAGATGTGTTCTGCAGATAGCAAGTATTTGTGTGTCTTGTTGAGCAGTAAGAAGAGTAATATTCAGTGCTTAAGTAACATTCAATAATCCACAGAAATGAGATTTAGAAACTAATCCCCGGGCACTTCAGTTCATTCTTAGAAAATTTCCTAGAAGTGATGCAGCTAAAAATTTCTGCTATGCTTTCCATGTTTCCTTGGGTTTGACTAAAATCCCAAGAGTAAAACTGACGTAAGGAATGCAATCTTGTAACCCTTCGTATTCTTAAGGAAAGGGTAGGATATAAATCCCTTTAATCAGCTCTCTCATCACTCTGTAAGGACCATCATGCCCCTAGTTCATTTTTCTAGTAACATATCTGGTTGTTCAAAAGAAGTTGTTCAAAGCACACTGCAAACATATTCCATACTGTTTATCTAGCCTTTTGCCTAAGGGCGATAAAGGAGATTTCTGTAATGTGGTTTGGAAAGATATTTAATTTAAATAAATATGGCTAACTCTTGTGATGTTATTTATTTGTAACTATTCTGTATTTTGGAATAGGCTTTGATAAGTATTTTATTAAACAAACCTAATGCAGAAATGAAAACTAATTACTTTGGCAAATTACTTTCCAGCGTGCAGAGAGTACAATATTTTTGGTTTGCTTCTAAATAGGTTCCATCAGTCTGCCAAAACTTACCTTTCACCATTTTCAAATATCCCTTTCACAACCGGTGAAAATTTAGGATGGCAGAAGACATAGTGATTATTAGTGAGAAAAAAATGAAATATTTTAATACAGTATTTAGATGTTCTAATAGTAAATATATTTCTCTAAAATATCACTGGAAAAAGAGCTTGATCTCTGCATAATYATGCTGTAGAAGGGCTGCATTCTGGTGAGGCCAAAGTCCACGTGAAATCTACAGCCATGTAGAAAACAGGCTTTGACTCTTTATTCTCTATGCCACACTCAACCAAATACAAAGTACAGTTTTTAAAGAATTGTTGAAACTTAAAAGATACTGTTAAAGAGAATTACATTTGTCTCAAGCTGCTTAACAGCGCAGCCATGGAGAAAAAGGGGGAATGGTGGAAAAGACCATCTAAATGCTAATAAATCTTATTCGGAGAGGCTTGTTCAAATCTCTGATGACAACACGTGTCCTGTGGGAAAGCATACCTGTGGGTATTCTGTATTCATCAAAGCTCTTCAGTGGACTGAAAGAAAATACTGGTTTCAACAAATTCAAGCTTACAATACAATCCTCCACCTCAAATACTAATTTCCCAACATGTGGGCCATGAAACTTAATTAAAACTATTGTCTGTGGTAAATGAATAAGCAATTGTAGTAAGAAGTAAGAAGAAGACATCATGTCTGAAATGGTAATGAGTGGTCTTGATGCCTTAACAACAAGGCAACCAGAGTATAACCAAAGATAAAAGCTGTCTCCTTGTCACCCTGCCAAGAATTGAGAGAAATAAAAAAGAGCAGATGCTTCTGCTGACACACAGGATTACTGCTGGATACTTGAATTGTTTTTGGTAAACAAAAGAGCACCTTCAGTCATCATGGAATCATTTGCGTTTCATCAAATAGTTCTTGATGAAGATCTTTTGGGGAAATATTTATATTTATTAAATTTTATCAAGAGTAAAGAAGAAGGAAGTTCCCTCTCTCCTTCCACGTAACAGTTCAGTGATGTGACAGCTTATCCAGATAGAGGAAAATCTAGATATAGTCACCTCCCCCTGCTCAGAGAGATTTAAGACTACATCTACTCCTTCCTAGGAGTACACCGCCACATCATCATCCATTTGAACCCCCTGTATTTCATGCCTAATGTTTTCCAGTCTGTTTCACTGATGCCATTCCACCTTGCATAAGAAATATTATGGGAGCGGTGAATAGAATCTAGATGTTTTAACTCTCCGGTGAATGCCCTAACTGATATGCTATGAAGTCATCTTCTTTCATTGGTTCAATAAATATTTAAGCAGAGCAGAATCAATGTCACACAGCAGTCTACCCAAAATACTTTACAGCGTAGTCTTTAGGACASTCTGGTAACAGATCCAGGTTCAGTTCGCCCTGCGGCAGGGAAGTGGCTCAGACCTAAAACTCCTGCACTGTGGTACTGGGTACTGAACTGATGAATAAAAGCGAGATGGCATTATCATTGTTTTGGGTGATGGATGCTAGCACTAGCCCTTCATTTTTATTGCTTTGGTTGAAAGTTACTCAACTGATTTCTTCTTTACTTTCCATGTTAGCAAAAAATAATAGTTTTTGTTAGGAGAGAATTGTTATTAATGCTTTGATTAAAAAAAAAGTTATTTATTCTTGCCTTCCTGCCTAGCTATTCCTTCTGCCTTTTGACATTTAAGTAAGTCTTTGAACCCTATCCCACTTCATTACAGTGAGTTGTGCCCTTCCTTTGTTTATTTCTTGACTTTCTCTTCCCTCTCAAGTAATTTGTCTCACTGTTGTTAAAAAACAAAACAAAACAAACTTCTAAATTCCTCCTCTGTGTTTTACAGTAAATTTTGTGTTATGTATGTCTCTTAGCTGCACCCTCACTGGGATTGTATTTATCTTTATAAGATATACAACAACTCAAGGGTTACCAAAAAAAAAAAAAAAAGAGTAGTACCATGTTATTGCTAACATGAATTAGCAAACTGATATCATGCCAACATTTCCAATTATCATGAAGAATGCTGAGGCTTGATGACAGTCTATCAGTTATAAATCACCAAAAAGAGGACTATTAAGCTTTGCTTGCAATCCCAATCTAGAGGAGTTACCTTGGAAGATATTTTTCATAAGATAAGTTCTCATTCAGAAGCATAACACATTAATCCAAGCTAAAGAGATAAAGACAGATTTAAGAGAACAACCAGCCACTAAGATAAGTCGTTCATTTCCCACCACTGAGCAGTCCTAATAACAATGTTTTCACGGATCACCAATGTAGCATTTAAACCAAGATAAAACCCTGAAGCTGTGAGGGTTGTAATTAGAGCTCTGTCCCTTCTTAGAAAGTTATTTCCTTTGGACAAAATGGATTCCAGAGCAAAGAGCCCACACAAGTCTCTGGCATCCATAACCTTTCTGACAATTCCATACTTAAGAGCTGAGTAGTGTATTCATCATCTCCACTGAGATAAGTCACACCCTTTCTTGATTATATCACTTAAAATATGAAATAAAAACCAGATATCTTAGATATGAATTGGGATGACTTCCATTAGAATTAAACACTAAGGCATCAACATCAGCATCCAGACTTTATGATGCCACATTTATAGACAAATTTCTCCCTCTAACTTTAGGACAGCCTGGGATTTGCTATTTATGAGGATATAGCTTTCACGTGGAATTAGAGTACCCATGCGCCCCCTTTCAGTCCAGATTGTCATGGTACAGTGGAAGTTGTTGGCATAAAGTTCAGAAATACATGTATTCATGGTCTGCCATGTCTGCTTGAATAGTTTGTTACCATCGAATTCAGTCTTACGAGAATGAAGCTCTTGTTTCTCCTCTGAAACATCTTTTCTTTCTCTACTGCAAATGATGATTTAATGCTCACCCGCTCCCACTATAAAGGTTCAGAATCTCAGCAGTCATTTTTTTGTTTTGCCTCTCCTTTTTCCCTCCACAGAAGATAGTAATGCTATTGCCCAGTATTGATAGCTCTTTTCCCTCTCTCCTTCCAAAGATCCTCCCATTCATTTATTGTTTCAGAACCAGGACCACTTTAGGAGGTACCTTACAGTGAAATTCTTTCCATCCCATCAAATCTGAGCTAGAACATTCTTCAAAAGCTTTACTACCCACATGCCTGCTTTCATTTCTTTCTGTTCACTATCTGCGGGCTTCACTTTTTCATTCCATTCATAGTGTTTTTTCATTCATCCTTATACCCTCTTCATTGAGGTCCTGCATTCCCTTCTTAGCACTATTTCCATTTGCTTATTGCAAAATGACCTCCCTACTTCATTTAATAGAGAACCCATCACCTATGACATATCAGAGTAGCATCACAAATAAAATAAATTTTACAATGCCTCCAATGATGCATCAAATCTGAATTATTTTGTTATATACACATACGTYATATACACATAAACTTCTTAGAGCAAAAACCACTATGCAAAAGAGTATGTATGTGGCCTACTCTTTTAGTCCTAAGCATATTGCCAAATAAATATGCATAATAATATTGCACTCAAAGATGTGTTACTAGCTGACTGCACTTCAGTCAGCTGTGCAGCACACATTCCTCTTTCTCTTATTAGGGCTAGGAGAAAAAGTTTTATCTCAGCTTTGTTACTATCCCACAGAAGTAACTTAAGGAAGGAATTTAAGTAAGACATTTTATTTCTTTACTGCTTTTTTATTTATTGATGTGTTACAAAGATAAGACGAATTCAGCTACAGTAGCTGAACTGGATTTTGCTATTTCCCTTGCCTTGACCCACACTTCCTCTCCAGAACCACTGTAAATAATTACAGGTATCTAGGATGCATATCAGGAGTTAAGGTGTCAGTAAGCAAAATTTATCTAAAATACTTTACATATATCCAGATTCATAGAATAAGTCTAAAAATCTTCCAGATCCTGTGCTCCATCTTTAAGTCATACTTCATATTTCATCTCAAAACTCATTCTCTTTTCATCACCTGCCCCTCTTTTGCCCCCCACTGTGTTTTTGTCTGTTATTTCATATCTTTTTTTGCAGCCTACCTTACAAAATATACTTTGCAAATTTTTACTAAACTGCCTATCTTTTTGTATCTCTATAAACCCATCATTTGTTCCATTATTGTCCTGTATGTGTGTGTTTAAGATAATCATAAGCAGGGGTACCCAACATCTTTATTCAGCTGCCTTTTTATTTTAAAGGACTCATGCCTGCTGCATTCCAACCAGTGTACTGTGCTACAAAGCATGGTGTAATTGGATTCACACGATCAATAGCAGTAAGTATGTGTTTTCAAAAACATTATCAGCAGCTCCTCGGGAACATGCTAAGTTTCTCATGTTCCCTCTCTATTGTCACACGACTGGAACCAATTTTCTTAAAACTAATGAAAGTGCCTGAAAGAGTGGAGGTTCCCTCCTTTCACAAGGGGAATCCAAGGATGGAATAAATAAGGCATGTGTGGGTTTATGATTGATCTGAGGTTTAGGGATCATGGGAGAAAGATTCTGAGAAGTAATTTAAGGACAGTGGGAGGAGCCCCAAAGTCCTAAACTCTTATCCAAGCTTTAACAATTTTTTAACTCTATCCCGGTCATTTAACATTTTGGTTACCTTAGTTGTAAGTCATACTGATGACATTTTTTATGATGAATAGGTGCTGAAGTGTGCAGAAAGTGAGTTCAACACAAAAATGTGGCCTATTATTTATTCTTACTTTTAGTTTATGTGCTAAAAAATACAAAATGACACATTCAGGATGGGACGTGTTGGATGTTATACAAGCATATAGTAAATCTTAGCTTGTGACTCCAAAATTTTCTAGTTAAATTCACAAAGAGTATGAGAAAATAAATTGAAGTGCATTAGTAAGTAAGTAAGTATTAGTAATAAGTGTTAGTAAGAGTATTAATAACAGGGTAATTACATGTTCAGCTTAAAGATAGTCTGCATACATAAGATTTCCAGTCTAACTTCCAGAATAAAGATTCATATTTTACTGTCCCCATCACTTTTTTTTCTTTAAAAAGATTTACTTAAGCAGATTGTTGCATATCACCTATTAGCCACAGCATGAACCTGAAACCTTGTTTTCCAGTTTTATTTTTTCATATATGATTAAATGTTACATTATAAGTTCAACAACAAAGAGTATGCAGGAAAATGAGAGGAAATGTTGTCTCTCAATGGAACATGAGAATGTTGGGAAGAGGAAAAATGGACCAAACATAAAAGATCATTATACTTACCAGGAAAGACAGACAGCCTAACACTGGGCAGGCATAACACTAAACGACTAGGACTTCAGTTTCTTTTCTTCTCCAAACCTAAAGGGCAGGTCACCATATCATGAAAATGACATATGATTTGCATAATACCAGAGAAGAATCCTTTTAAATTGTTAAGATATATGGAATTTATTGTTGAACAATTATGGTTACTCTGGGGCACAGATACACCAGGCATAGTTCATAAGTTCTGTGTTCTGTGCCATGACTAAGAAAGATCACCCAGCATTCAGGCTTCTCTGGTGCTACAGGCATGCATTGGTAGCATCACAGAGGAAGGGTCCTACCATTCCCCAGACAATTCATACTGCTTGATTTCATTAGGTTCCTGAGCTGTTCCCCACAAAAAAGGAGAAATAGCATAGAGAAAGGGCTACAGATTCCTCCAGCAGCAGCAATCCCTTCCAAACTCCTGCCCGGGAGAAAGAAATTTCCTGGGGTTCACACGAACTTTCCTATGTGGTTGTGTCCCAGGCCAACAATGCTGTGTGATAGATCCCTCCCCTGAYGGGACAAAAGGCCAGCTGGAAAGGTTTAGCATTACTATTACAGTGGTAGAGACTGAATCCTATTTCATTTGAAGCAAAGGAGGTAACATACAACCTTAGAGCTAGGTCTTAATTTGATTTCAGAGATTTTTTTTTTTTTTTTTGTAAATAAGAAAGTTCTTATACACTGGAAGCTTAGATTTGGGAAATATTTTTTACTTGTTTTTGCATAGGAGGGTTATATCATTATCCTAGAATACTGTTAATACCAAGAGCACTGATAACAAAAATTTTAGAAAAACAGCTGTACGGAAAGAAGAATTTTGATTTCTTGTAGAATTGTTCTCAGCAAAACATGTTGAACAAAAAAGATATGATTACTAGAGAAACCATACTTCAAACTTAGTTGTTGAAACAAAACAACCAGTAGCAACAAAATTGCCTATGAGGCAAGGATGTGAACATACTTGACGATAAGTATTCTTTGAAAAATTACTTTCACAATACTGTTTAAAATGATGACGATGAGTGCCTGACTTGTATCTCTTTTCTAGTTAGCTGCTAGTATGGAAAACTATGGTGTAAGACTCAACACTATTTGTCCAGGATTTGTCAACACACCAATTCTTCAGTCAATAGATAAAGAAGAGAATATGGGACAATATTATTCATACAAGGATGAGATCAAAAACATGATGCAGTTCTATGGTGTGATGGAGTAAGTAAAGTTAGATATAGTGTTCTTTGCCCTTTGTAAATGAAGAACAAGCATGCACAGTAGCACTTGCAGCTGATTTCCTGTTCCCAGTAAAGCACAGATCAAGTTCCTGGGCTAAGGATCGTATTTAATAGCCCTTGGTGGACTGTTCTTCCATAAATTTGTTTAATCCAGCTTGTTATGAGATACAGAGAGTGCCATTTGAATTGGGTTTCCATACAGTTTGAAATTGAAAGAGTGAAGAAATCAAGACACTGACAAAAATAGACCAAGTTAAAAAGAACATAGTAGTGACCACAGTAGATCAGACCAAAGAGTTACCTAGCCCACTGTCCTCTTTCCAGCAAAGGCCAAAAGTAGACACCTAGGAAAGTGTATAAGAACAAGACACCAATACACTGGAATATTTCTGGTATGTTTTCTTAGCCCCTAACAATTAGCCACTCAGACATTTCTGCACAAAGAAAATCATGCAACTATGTTGTGTGGCCAACAAATTGCATGTGACAAAATTCTCCTCACACTAATTTGTATGTCAGTCCTATAACTGAAATAGGATAATTCAAGAGCAAAGAGCTGCAGAGGATTTTGTAAAGATTACTTCTGTCCATTACTCTGACAGAGAAAACTTTGATAGAAAGCCCAGTGGCAGCTGGATGTCCACACGGATTTAGCAATAACTAGAGCAAACAAATGATGATTTGTAAAGTTGCAGCTGTATGCTGTATGTCCTGACCAAGAAGATTGAATTTCCTTCCTGAAACACTCTTCATTCTTCTGCTTTTGTTGAAAATAAATTTCTTCAAATAGTAGATTGTTTTATTTGCAGGGCATATATGTTTCCTCTGAGTGCCTTTACTTGTCCTTTTCACGTATTCTAGTATGCCACCATTCTGAAAAAAACAACTTTTTTTTCTTTTTAGCCCATCATTAATTGCTGAGGGACTGATAACAATAATTGAAGACGATACTCTAAATGGAGAAGTTATGAAGATTACAGCATCACAAGGGATTCATTTTCAACAATACAACCAATTGCCTTTTTCACCATCAAAGAGATAAATCTAATTGTTTTATGCTAATTTTTTTTGTTTTTATTAAATATAATTCTTTGAAAAATAATTTTTGAAAAAAAAGTTAGTGTAGAGCAGTGACAGTATTCAAACAGTTGCACCCAATAACAAAGATGGAAGAGAAAATCTGATGCGGGAGGGTGCTATCATCCTATTTTGATTCTATAAGCACTAATAGTAGGGTTTACTTTTTTTTTTAGTAGAATAAGCACACTGCTCTGCAAATTCTTAATTATGCACAAAGGGGGGTCTGATTTTTCCTTTTGGTAGTTCTGTGCAATTATCTGATCTGCATACCCCAAGCATATTTTGGTGGACCCAATTTACTTAGTATAATTCCTTTTACTGTAATAAAGGTTTACTTCTTTACATCCTGAATTCTTCATGCCAGGAATTCAGTTCAGGACTCCAGAACACAAATATACCTATAAGGAGTCAAGAATTTTTTTGTCCTTATATGAATATATAAAATACAAGAAGAGGCAAAATTCTCTTTCCTCATTTATAAATGCAACTGATGTTGCATGTCATGCAAGAAAGTACAGATTTTTTTCCTCTTGAATTTCAGCTATTTATAAAATACTTTTAAAATATTTTTTTCTTTTATACATATATTATATATATATATATATGAATTTTCTGTCTTTGTATATACAAGGATAAATATTTTGGCATTGCTTGAAACATCTATTTAGTCATCTTTAAATCTCATTTTCTCAATCTATAAATCTGATTTCTTGTCTGGATTGATTAAAATCTCAGTTAAATCCAAAATGCTTTGTTTGTTTTGTACACCTCCATTTTGGTATCACAATACTTATTCTTAGATGGAACATGTCATATAACAGCAATGGAACTAAAAAAAAAAAAAAAAAAAAAATTATACTCACTGAGCTCCATTGGATCTTCTGAATCCAATTCAATCCCTAGCTACATCTGTGAAACAAACCTTGGTGTTCTGTGGGCTACATGTCTGATAAAAATAAATTTTTACACAGTAATTAATTTAGGCTCACAGCATAAGAAGATTTAAGAACCCTTGGGAGAGCTGGGAAAAGTTAACAGACACCCTCCTCAGGAGCACTGATTTTAATCTCACTGATTTAAGCATTGCTTTTTCAGCAGTGTAACTGAAAATAATAGAAACAACAGTAATATTTATCTTGTGTGAAAGTCAGGGAGTGAATAAGAATGTGGGAAGAAGAAAAGAAGCAGACATACCTTGAATAACTCACCATTTTTTTTTCCTCTCCTCCTCCCCTCTCCCCCCACCCCCAGTTCTGGCTCTGTTAACACTGATATTTTTAAAGTCTATTTTGAATGCACGCATGGTGCTAACATCAGCATCTCCTTAAAGCATCTGTATATCCCCTAGACTGAACAACTAGTATCTGRCTTGATCATATTCATTTCTACTTTCATCTCATTAACATCAGAGTATGCTATAAGAGATTTGAACATTTCTTAATACTTGGCCAAATGGAGCAAAAGACATGATATAAAACAAAGAAGTCAGCTTACTACTTTAGATAAGTAGTCTGTCCTAACACAAATGGTCTTCTACCTCTGCTTCCCTCCTTGTTAGGCAGTATTTCAATGTAGCTTATAAGCAAGAGAAGGTTTGACAATAATGATAGTATATGCAAATTTCTTAACTAGCAGAAACCATATTAGGTTAGACAGTAACTCGGCTGTTTCTCTTAATAACATAGTTCAGATAATGCCGAGAATATTGTATAATGTACAGTGGTGACATACTGTTGCCATGATTGCTTTTGCTCATCTCTACTCCCTGCTGCCCCCTCCCCTCCCCCCCAAATACCTGTTAAACAGGGAGGGTTGAGTTTTAATACATAATTGAAGAATGTAAATAATAAAAGGTCAGCAACTGTTACATATGCTCCCTGGAAAAAATAAAAATTGAGAGGAAACAAATTTAAAGTTAATAAGAGCCAATAGTTTTAGACAGTGTATAATTAGCCTGTGGTATTTCACCGGTACAAAGTTCTAATTCTGGGAATTGGTGGGATTCCAAGAATGGATTCAATTTATGTGGCGTATCAATAGTCACACAAGACAAAACTAGATTAAAAACATATACAGTTAGACTCCAGGACACCTGGAAAATCTGAACCCAAAAAGTTAAAGACATACCTTTCTTATATGTATAGGCCTTTTCTTCTGGATTATTTCTGTAACCCAGAGAGACAGGGGTTTTCGGATAAAAGCCATATAGAATGTGTTCATGAAAGGCAGAGACCACATTAACTTTCATCTGATGATCTGATAAGGAGGTCTCAGAATGCAATACATGCTCGTTTGATCAAATAAATATTTATATTATGATAAATCTAAAATTATTAGGACATCTGGAACTTGCTTAAAGGAACAAGGAAGTAGCAATGAGCTCTTGATGCAGAGTTAAATAGGAAGAAAAACCAAACTTCTATGTTTTAATTAAAAAAAAATTGCCCAAAACCAAATATTACAGTTTTCCAGCTTCAATTGTATGTATTAAAAAAACCACATCTGAGGGTCTTATCTCTACAGGAAGAGCAAGTCCTAAATACTTTTTGGAAAGATTTCCTGTAGGACTTCCCCACAACCGTTGGAAGTCTTCCAGAAAGCAAGAAAAAGAGCGTTTCATTTACAGACAGAAATACCCAGGGAAACAGTATGGTAGAAAGATGAGTTAGAAGGAGAAACAGTGAGTTTCATTTCCATACAAAGATTGTTTTTTAACTTTGTCTTCAGTTACAAGTCTTGACATAATTCCAAGTSTTAATTTATTTTGCCTAGGAGATCATAATTTTCAGACTGTTCCAGTTTTGTAGGGAAACTCAGCCAAAAGGAAAAAAATATTTTAAATGAGAGATGCTAATTGCCAGGAACATAAAATGACAAGTAATAATCTAGACTCATATAATTATCATTATTGTAATGAATTTTCAATTCTACGGTTCCTTAATATACCTAATACAAAGTTTCCTTCTCAGTGGGTTCTTACAGTCTCAGACAGGAGTCTTTTTCATGGATAAAAAGATAAATATTATTATTGTTCACTCCATTTTTTCAGTATTTATCACTGTGATCTCAAATGAAAGCCAAAATCATAAGGCATTTTAAAATCTTTGTGACATGATGGTATTCCTTTATTTGTATGTAGTTAGTGCCTTGATTTAAGGAAATCTTTATGAAAAAGTACATAAACACAATCATCACCATTATTATGGTTCTGTACTATTCAGGAGGATCTGGAATTGACTTGTATCATGTGTATCATAAACTATCATTTTATTATTAAGGGAGAGGTCAGTGCGGTAACTAGTCCTTCCTGTAGCTTCTTTAAATTAAGGGAGTCTTAAGGGAGTCTATAGGAGACCAGATCTCCTTCTCCTGTTTAGGACATGAGCTTTGACAACAGCAAAAATGAACATTAGTAAAACCAGACTCTGGTTTCCACTGAAATCTTGAGTATGAGCCTAAGCTTTAAGGGAACAGCATTAGATATCTAATGCTTTTGCTTTTGAACAGGATGGGGCTCTTTTGACAATTAATGATTTCCTTCCTCCAGTGTTGAACTGCTCTAAACTTTCTACAGGGTGACTCTCCAGCCTTAACTTCCCCTTTTAGCTAAGTCTATTTGCTTTACATCAAGAGATGTTGACAGTTTTCAGCTCTGGCTCCAGAAGTCCAGATGGTTCAATGAAAGTGAAGGATAATATCATATGACTTAGAATTTTTTTCCCTCCAGTACAAAAAGGAACAGACAAATGTCAGGTTAAATCTGTAACTCAACTGAGAGGGACAGCAAACAAGAAGAGTTATGCTCTCACTTTGAAGGGGACAATAAACAGGAAGAAAACAGAACTGTCARGTAAAGAGATGTAAGATTCAGAGTAATCCCCATCTAAAACATGTCTTTAGAATAAATAACTTAATTCCATTATTTGGAAGGCCATTTGGGGGGGGGGGGGTTGTAGACAAAACCTAAACCTGAATTTTTTCTGGCTTGTGTACAGAAATAGTCTAACATACTATTCTTAAGCATTCAGAGGACAAGATGAGCAGCTTCAGAGTAAAAATTAATTTTAATTAAAAAAAGTAAATCTATTTCAAGCAATCATACTTTAAGCAATATGTCTCTGGACAAGAGTTAAGTATTCAGCTTCTTTAACTTTTGACAAGCTCTGTGCTAATTCACTGCTGGCATCTGCTGGGCAAATCTTACAGAGGTTATTACCACTGCAGAAGCAGAATTTCTCAGTACAGAACTACACTCTCTCAGCTTTTATTTTTCATCAGAGGGTTTCTAGCCCTCCTGCTTTCACCCACAAGCAGGAAACAAGAACACTGAAGAATACACATAGGTATSCTGAGCCAGGATAGAGATGCTGAAACCTAGCATTGACCAACCATGATACAGGTGAAATGCTGGTCACTTTAGAATAAGTGAAATGAATATCATAATAAATAAAAATACAGTTCCCATAATGTTTCTTCTTCATATCAAATTGCATAAGAACTACTGCTATTAAAATATGCTTGCATATGCTGGAGTTTGCCATACAGTTTTGGGACATTGCTGCCCAATGCCTTGTATGCCTTTACCTTTATAATACTAAAGTAAAGTTTACATTTGCAACTCTGTAGCCTGTCTTTCATTTGCAGCTCTGTAACCTTTCAGATAAATTGCTGTGTCTATATTTTTCTCTTGTGGGTCTCATGATGCTGTTCTCGTGACCTCACACCCGCAAACCCTGATATCATGGTTAAAGCAGGTTCTGATGAAAAGTGATTGCCCCAAGCCTGACAACCACCCTTTCTTTCCCTGCTCCTCCTTTTTCCTATTTCTTGGTTTACATTAGGGGCAAAAAAAGAATTAGTGAGTAACAAAGTAGATAGTAGCCATTTAAATATCCAAAATCATTACACAGTGTTACATGTGCACAAAGCTTACCAGTGAAGCTGCATATAATGCCTACCCCTGACCAAAACTGTGCTTCCGCCAGCACAATAGCATCATAAGCTGAAGCAACTAATGGGAAGTTTCATTCTGGATGAAAACTCCATAGTTACTGTGGGAAAAGTATTGGAGGGACACCTAGAGCACTGGAGAACCTGCACAGGATAGGATGCTTACCTGGTGACTCTATCATTTCTTTTCCAGGCTGGCAACTGGGGAGTCTTCCCTTTTCCTTTTCTCTCTCTTTCTTTTTTCTTCCTTCTACTTTTTTCCTCCAAACTAACTTTTATCATTAGAGTCAACATGTGTCCTCAGTTACGGATCCTGTGAATAACCTTTGTGCATGTGAGCCTGTCTTGGTATCCTTTGTGAAACATGCATTAGGTGAACTATGGCTCAGAGCTCTCTTTATTCAGGTTAAGGGTACYTGTGAGATTTGTTACATGAGTTGGGTTGTTTTATGTCTGGAGTTTGCTTCCTGAACTACATTATGTAAAGTTAGTACCAGCTGTAAATATCTTCCCAACCTCCCACCTTCCCAGAACTTAAGTTAGAGGTTTTGCTCTGCCCATTTATTTATACAGTAGACTATCTTTTGGGAATAGCATCAGAAAACATAGTCAAAGAACATTGTCCATTATAGTATTTGACAAATGTGACCAACTCAAAGCTTGTCCATACCAGCCATATTCACTCTCCCAATGACAAAAGTTCTGAGTCCTCCTTTCTTCCCCTGCTGCAGATTGGATCCTACTTACTATACCTTGTTGAAAGGCATAGTAAGAAAAAGGTATAAAAGATACAGATCTTTTACTCTCCAATTTCTTCAGTGCAATTTACTGCACAGGGACACTGCAGTGGAGAAGACACTGCTCCAACTGGCATTTGGAAGACACCATTCCTAGCAGCAGGCCTCAAGCTCAGGCTAAGACCCCCAACTATTCAGTCCTAACATTGAATGAGCTCTCAGCACCTCTAGCTTTGAGTCCCACAGTTTTCTTTTCTCACCTTAAAGCATCACACAGCCAATAGTGTAAGTCTGAATTGAGACAAGCTGAACTGACACCATGTATGCCACACACATGTTCTGTCCAGGTACAGCCACTCAAATGTATTACTCCTGCCTGGCCAAAGCAACTCAGCGTTGAATCTCCAGTGAACATTGTCTCATTGGCTTCAGCAATACTGCCAAATAAGGGCTAAGGAGCTTTCTCTTGGGTCTGAGTATTCTCCAGGCCTCAAGAGACGCCCTTATGGCTTTAAAATATAATTATACTTTTGTTCATGTATCTGAGCTGCAAGGCAGCCTGTCAGAGTGGTATTTTAAGAGAACTGAGGGTACATGTTCCATGCTAGGCAGAAAGGCACATGGGCAAAGAGGCGGTTTTGAAGGGCAAGCTTACTGGGAGAGTGTTGGTGCATTGTTGAAGGAGCCAAATCRGGTGCTTTCCCCATGAACTCTCTCAATGGCACGTGCTTTCCCCACACTGCAGTCAGCCACTGTCTCAGAGAGCACCAGTTGGCTCTGACCAAAACAGTGCCATGGAGAGCGCTGCTAATTAAATGCTGTGGGTAGTAGACTAGTGGCATTGAGCTCAAGCTCACTTGCCAGCCCTGTTTTGTTCTGTAATACAGACATATCCACCACACATGCACAGGAAGCCTAACCCATCAAAATTGCTACCTATGCACTGTCCGGGATTTCTGGATAGTTTAAGGCTCTAGAATTGGCCTTGTTAAGCAGAGCTTACACTAGTCACATCCAGCCAGAATGCAAAAGTTCATTGCGCTAGTCTACCACCATGGCCTCGCCATTTCTCTCTTTGTACCTTTCCATTGGACTACCTTAAGCATAAAAGCATTTCAGCATTAAGCTAAGCTTCATCTACACCAAAACGTAACAACCGCCTCTCCTCAGCATCAGTCACCAAGAACATAATCTCTTAAGACATCACTCATTTCACTGATTTCAGACAGACTGCGAGGCCAGTTTATTAGCTCAGGTGATGCTTCATGGAAATGGCCCAAGATACTTCAGTAGCATTTTTCTCTTTGTGATGACTGCTTTCCTCAGCAGCTGCAGTCTTAAGGGACTAAAGAGAGAAGAATAGGAAATAGGACTTTCAGTATCACATCTTTGAACTCTTTACTATAGGAGATGAGAATGAGCACACTTCTGTCTGCTTTCAGAAAAAAAGTGCAAAACCCACTCTGAGTGCACTTTCCCACAGCTGCAAACAAAACCCACAAGAGAAGAGGAAATAAAGATATTTTTGGAACATGGGAATTTATAAGCCTTTAGAAAAATAGTTCTTAGTTTGTCTAACCATTCCTATTTACATAAATGACTAACACTTCAGCATCTTGCACAATGTTTGACCTTGAAGATCTATTATGGCAATTAACAGTACGAGCAGATTATGAGTTAACCCTATATATATATCTGAATGCTGCAGTTCTCAAGAAAGGCCCACAGATGGGCAGAGAATACTGAAAACTGCCACGTATTCTGGGTCAGCTCCTACAAAAGTGAGTCAGCTTCCTTGTACAGAATCCTTCTGGCAATTTCACTTTAAACAGATATATATAGTCTTGGTTTATGGACCTTTTCTCTTTTCTGCATTTGTAAGACTGTTTAAATACACTGCTGTCAGCAATACTTACAAATTAGCTAACAGTTATCAAAAATATTCCTGTTTTGATTTAAGAGAGTTACTTTACTTGGTGTATGTTAATGAAAGACTAGAGAAAATACAGCTATGTATTCACACGTGATCAGTGTTTGAAATGAATCCTATGCCAGCACTTCATCTTATATGCACTATATACTCACTTCCTCCTAGCGGAAGAACAGTACACACCAACATCATGCAGGGGCTGCTACATTTTCATTTTAACACCTGCTGTATGTGACTAGCTATCTATATATCTACATACACACAGGGTATACATACAAACACATACAACAGAGGTTATCTTTTTTTCTAGAGCAACATACATAGATAAGTACCAGAACCTAGTAACTTTTTCCCCAAAATTGTAAATCATTATTTTTCAGTCATGCTCACCTGCAAACTCTGTTCTGTGGATGAAGTACGCTAAGTCTGCTTAAGGTATATTTTATTGAGCAGATTTTACCCAGTATAAGTATAGTTTGCAATTTAATTTTTCTTCTCCATTTTTGAATTAAACTAAAATTAGATTTGCTCTTTAATTCAAACACTCTTCCATTAACTGATATGCAAACTTTGACATCTTATGTATCCTTAAAATTCCACCTGCTGAGGCAAATCTATTGCGTTATCTATTACATTATCTTCTATATTGTTTTATGCATTATCACAGGTGGACCAATTTCAGCTACTAAAATGCTTGGGATTCTATGCACTTAACTACACAGCATAGGCCTAATCTTGTAGCTCTTTCTTGTGCAAGCAGCTGGCTATTCTTCAACAGATAAAAACTAATTAAATCTGGATACTTCCCAAATATTTCATGGCACAGTCTTTGTGGCATGAGGAATTTACTTTTTCAAATGGCTTTTCCTCCTCCTTCTGTTGTCTTAGCTGCTAGTGTTAATAAGGAGATATCAATAAAGAGATATCAATAAAGAGATATCAATAAAGAGATATCAATAAAGAGTATATTCTTTATTTGCAGAAGGGGGGGGAATGAAACAACGTCCCTTTAAAAGCTACCCATCCAGAGAATGATGACAAACAAAAAAGTAGAAGAGATTATACACTGACATCCCATTTATTGAACAGAACTGTCCACTTAAAGTAACAAGGAGTTCTGTTTAAAAAAAATTCATGGTACAATATGATCAAAACCAAAGYGTACGTCATCTGGGGATCAGCAGGCCCATCTGTGGGACTATATTCATTGAAAAATCATCAGATAAATCATCTGAATAATTCGTTCCTCTTTATGTCTAATATGTCCACTGTTTAAAAAAACAGATGGGAAACAAAACATATCCATAAATTACGAAGTTTGTATTATTAAACTGATTTGAAGATAAGTAGCAGCTATTTCTATCTGTGTAGATATTTGTCTACAACATGCACATGGTGCAAACTCTGTGGCTGAATGAGTAGGATTCATTTGTAAAAGCAATGAATAGTACTGTTTGTACACTTATTGGTATGAATAATAAGGCTGCTTTTGGCCACTAATTTTCCCTCACCTTGTCATCATATCATAAATTGTTGGAGAAAAATATTTATACAGCTTAGAAAAAATGGTTCAGCAATTGCTCTACTCTCTGGGATGAAATTCAAACTTCATTTCCAAGGAGAGTTTCTCAAAACATTTGACCATAAAAACATGTTCGTAGTATAAATTAAAATATGTTCGTAGTATAAATTAAAATACAACAGGCTGCCAACAAAGATCTGTGAGGTCTGTTTAACAGACACAGGGATTTAAAAAATAGTAGACTTTGTTAATAGTATTTTTAGCTAGTCATAGCTGGAATAGTAACTATAGTTGTTTAAATAAACTRTGTGTATTTAATTTTTGTAAATCTCAAGCCTTGGCGCTGTCATTTACAAAATCTTTTTGTTTTCAAAATTAGTGGAACTTGGGCATGAAAATGTTAGCAATTCTGCATTTGTATATGTCTGTATTTGGCAACACTAAAGTGCATGTTTAACTTCAGGCATATGCTTAGATCTCATCAACTTCAGTAGGACTGAAACCTGTGAACCAGTCAATGAATCAAATTCTAGATTTGTGCTATAGACAAAAGTCATGAGATGGTACGTACAGCACTGAGGCAGCAAGCCCATCAGCATGGTGGCATCCAGGTCGTGGAGATGTGGAACTTCACCTCTTTGCCAAATCCTCCTGTGAGGACTCAGCATTTTGGGCAGCTCTTGTAGTGAGGGAAGGCAAGAACTATGCAAGAGTCCACCACCAGAGAAATGAGYTGGATTTTTCTGCTTCACTCTTAAATGCCTCTTTCACTGCATTGTCCTTTGTGTTCTGGAGAAAGCGGGCTTTGTTAGCCATCTTATTCTTCAACTCGTCAACTCCAGCTTCCTTTAATTTCAGGATTTTCAGAGAAACATCCATTTATAAAGTCATTTTTGGACTATCCTGGACAACTGAAGTTCATCTCCAAATTTATTGCATCACAGCTTCTGAGCCGCACAATTTTGGAGAAAATGCAGAAGAAAGTATTAACTTACATGGACTTAGGCACTAACGTAAGTGACAAAGTGTCAAGATTTGTTGATAGTTGAAGATGGGCAAAAATTCAAATCTCTAGTTCAATTTCTAAACAAAATGCCACTGGCAAAGCAAAATGACAGTGAATACCTTTGCCCTTGTCTCCAGGGAAAGGTAACCAAGTCCCCAGTTCTAGAAGTCAAGAAACAGCATTCTAGAAGTTGCTAAAAGAAAAACAGCTGCCATAATGATGAGGTTTTCACAGTCATCGGTGCAGATTAGTACAAGGCTACCTATAAAGACCCTAGCATTATGGCATGAAATCATTCTACATTTTCAATATTCACAAGAATTTGCTTTAGGGAGCTTGCTGTCAATAAAGCAGACAATTTTACATTAAGCGCAGGTATCCTAAGAAATATTACTGTTCAACACTCATTGCTATAGAACTCTAGCGTACAAAAGCATTTTACACTTTTTTTAAGCTGGTTTATATCATTGTTATATATTAATAAGCAGCATGAATACCTCCTCTTGGAGGTGAGCCATCTTTATAGTGTTACAGCTTTGAGGAAATACAAAACGTTAGTTATTAGTTACTAATTATTTTCTTCACTTTTTTCTGTCATGCTCTTATTTTACTTTTATGCTTATTATAAAACATTCCAAATATATGAACAGGAACTCTGATCACCCAACAAGCAACCTACAATACTAGATCTTTAAAATTAGCCTGATATTAAAAATCAATTTTTGTATGTGAGAAGTAGTTCTGACAGTGGTGTTTGACGCAGAAGCTGGAGTCTAAGTCCCAAAGCATAAATGCAAATTACAGTAATACAGAGAAGGCATTCTGATTTGCAATTTTCTTCTTTGGATTTAGCACATATTCGTGTCTGATTAAAACTCAGACTTAAGTGTAACTACTGTAGTTGGATTTCTAAAGYCTCCTGTAGTTTTATAACTCATTATTAATTTAAGCATTTTGACCAAATTTTCACTCTCTAGTAATTCTTTATAGAATATCTTTGAAAGTGAGCTGCATAAGAAGTTCTATGATTTGCCAGATTCCAACAGATTCAGTAGCTTTGTTTAGAGGGCAGCTGCCAAGACTTGAGTCACTAAGTCAGCCTGTGACATGCCTGCTTGTATAACTTGTATTCATTGGCAGCATTTGAGGGGTTTGCATATCTGTTGTTGGATACATAATTTTACTCACATATCAGAAACTGAAATGAAGTGATAAATTTGTTTAAAATTAGTTTTAAAACTGTATTCATTAAATTGGAGGGAGATAGGTATCTGTTTTACATCCTGCACCACCCTCATACCTGGTGGCTGAAGAAAGGAGAAGAACCTGAAGCTGGTAAAAAGCAAAGCTCTTACCACACATCACCCTTTTGATCAAAAGAACGTCTTTAAAATCCACCAGAATACTGTACCTTCTTTGATAGCGGAAGTTGATAGATATCAGAAGTCAACTGAATCAGTTCATCAAAAGTATCATGGACTGTAGCCTGCTGCACACCAGTAACTTACCTGGAGARGAGAAGACACATTCCCTCTCTCTCAGCAAAATGCATGCATGTGAGGATAGGTTGAGGGCTGTTCGTTTCAAATTCAGCCACCTTCTCTGATCTGTTGCTTTAAATTTTTCCCTGATTCACATTATGATACAACCTGTAATTCCCTAACCATCTATTTTATCAAATTAGGGAGAGAGCAGGGGAGAGGGGATTAACAAGCACAGTTTTGCTTTGTAAGCTCAAGTCAGATGTAATATTGAAATAGCTGGTGTCTCCACATTCAGAGATCTGTTGCACTTTTCCTGCAGATTTCATATCTCTGGGAGTTGTTTCCTAACTAAATAGCTTGAGGACAATGAAAACTGATAAATGTTTTGATAAAGGATTGGAAAGATCTTCAGAGTTTGCTTTGCTTCCTCTACTGTCTAGCAAATGTTTAAGTTTTTCAGACCTTCAGCTTTTAGTTTTATAGGCAGAGCTTCAGTTCTGGATTAATACTTTCTAGCCACCAACTGTTATTTTTTCTCCTAAAACAGAGGTTTGTTTAGTGAAACAACTAACTCTTATCAGTTTGATGACTCTGTCATCATCTTTAGGTGGTATAATACAATTCAATTTCATATCAGATTTTAAAGTTTGTTGGAGCTTGCTTAGTTGTTCCTATTTATCTTTCTGGAAAGGAAAGGAAATGTTTTGTTTTTTTTTCTCATCTCATTTTGCCTTTGAGGATTCCAGTCAGGTTGAAATCCAGAGTATTAATTACCTTGTATACCATTATGTCAACATGATCTGGAGGAAACAGATTTTTCTGGGTTTCCTCTTCTAAATGATGTGGGTTAGAGTCAGATAATTAAATTGGATAGCTGAGGAGTAAGGTCTCTAAGTGCAAACAGTTCCTCCTTTTCTAGTAAAATATTTTTAATTTTGTGTCCTGATAGTGCCAGACTGAAATGAAATTATTTTTTTTCATATTTGACCTTTCCATACCAAGAACTTTGGTTTCTTCCACTTTGAGATGGGGTGTCTGATGGTCAAGGACTAGAAGGTGAAGCAGAGAGAGCCCTTAAGGAAATCTGTTTGGGGGTCACCTGACTGGACACAGAATCTGAAGGCTTCCCCCCATATTTAGAATCAGACTGTTATTGGTTTAGTTTCAGTTGTTTAATTCTGGAGAAACATATCTSTCAGGTGACTATATATAGAAGTATTTGAAGAGGAATTTGTCACCCATGAGCTTGAGGCTGGTTAGAGCCTGAAAGATGAAATGTCAAAGCTCCTGTGGGAGAAGAACATGAATCCGTTCCAATGAAAAGTACAAAGCTTGAGGGGACAGAGAATCCACCCAAGCTGTAGAAAAGCTTTGTTAGAAGGATCTCCTCTGGGATAGAGAAGCCTATGATGTTCTTGCACATTACTTACTCTTTTAACACCCTGTACTTGCACCTTACTATGGTGCTTCTGGTGCTGTTAATTTGCAGACCACTATAGCATCCCATAACTGGCCTAAACTCTAATCTGTTGACAAGCTGCTCCTGCCAGATGGTGACATGCAGGGTATGGCAGATAGGAATTTGCTTACGAAAAATAAAATAGTTCTAGGCTTTTGGTCAGAAGGGAGAGATGGGCAGAATCCCTTTCTGGATCCAGAGTTCTGGGTTTCTCTTGCAGTCGGTGAATAGCGCCGTGAAGTTCCACTTCCCATGCCAGATCCAAAGGCTTAGAAATTATACATAGAAAAATGGACTTCAAGAGTTTATCTTATACCAAGTGATTGATAACAACAGTGACAATTGCAGAGTAACAGAAAGAACTCACAAACCTGAAGCCAACCATTAGACATTACTTTAGCCACTGCCTGAAACAGCAGAGGTCCTGCTTTTATGTGCTTGTCCAGACGTCCTGGGGAAGGAAGGGAAATTGCTATTTATGGCAGAAGAAAGCAGTGGTGCTAGCAGTTATGAGAATGCTGCACTCAAAATCTTTGTTATTTCTGAGTTATCCTCTCAAATGGACTCCTCAATGGAGAGAAAGAACACATCTCAAACAATTTGAGAAAAAAAGGCTCTTTTTGTAAGCTGGCTGGGGGGGGGGGTAGCTGCAAAGAGGAGGTATCTAACATTTCAAAGGGCTTCCTAGGCAAGAATATGCTGCTGCATTAAGTAATCTCCAGACGGGGCAGACTGGAATGCAATAGAATAATCTGAGTGTCTCTATATTCCTCCAGCATCAGCTCTTCTCAGAAGGCGGCCTGGAGACACAACTCTGTCTGCCTTCCTATCACCTCCTTGGCCTGTGTGCCGGCAGGAATCGATCGGCTGATCTGGAGTATGCAACAAATGCCTCCTTTGGCTACCAGGTCTGGTCCTGATTCTGCAAGCAGCAAAGCTGTTGCAGTTGTTGCTGCTGTGAGCTTAGAAAGAAAGCTGGGAAGAGGGACTGAAACACTAAGGAGACAATTTATTCATGCAGTTCTCTGCTGCAGCATTTACTGAGATATAATATTTTTTGGCTTTGCAAAAGGAGACAAATTTCAAGAGGGAAGGCAAATTAAATGAGATTACTTTAATAAGTAAGGTTTCCTTGCATAAAAGGATCTAATTCTTAATTAGTAAAGTCTTCTCATTCCTCTAATTTCCCTGTAATCTCTCATTTCTCATAGGATACTGCTGGCTATGCTAGTGTCTTTTTCAAAAGGCTTTTAATATTTTTTTTAGTCATTAAGGAAAAAATGGAAGTTTCATTTTATCAGAAAAGATAAATTAGAAGCTTCATATGAAAGTTTTAACTGAAATTGTCAATGATAAACACAATCCTGAATTTTGCTGACAGTCTATTTGAGACTAGGAATACTAGAAGCACTTTGGTTATTTTTCTTGGCAGGTAGGAAGCTCAGGGAAAAAGGCTTTATCTCAAAGATAATATATTCTGTTCCCTCATGAAAAGTATTTCCAGCATTACTGAGCTGAGCTTATATGATCTATTCTCAGAAATCTTGCAATCTATTTAGGAGAAACTCACAGTGACCCTGCATAACTAAATGCTGTGACTCGTCTAATGTGTAGGAGGAGCAATTTGATTTTTAAGTAGTAACTGATATTTAAACATGATTTCTCTTTTTTTTCCATGTACAATAAGCATCATACATTTATGATACTACATTACAAACAAATTGGGCTTCAATGTGCAATACATTTAGAAGCAAAGAGAGAATTTAGAAACAAGTCAAGAGATTAGGAGATAAAAAAAGATCATTTCTTTATATTACTATTTAAAGGCATCTACATAACAGAGTGCACCATATCTTACTTACTCCCTTAGAAACTCTTAAAGTAGCCAAGCAGGTTTTTGAAGGTCACATTACGCTACTACACATGAAGCTCTGAAAAAAAGGCTGAATTGCAATGTTTCTGCCACCACATTTGGCAACATATAGTGACAAGCCTGTGAACAGTGTCATAGAAGGTGCAAGGCATCATCATCATTTTGCAGAAAGAGACATACTTCAGATAATTCCACACTATTTTTTAAACTTACCTGTAATTTATTTTACTGCACAGGCTGGCATAAGCTAAAAACTGGAACAAATGTATGATGCCTTTTATTCTTGGATAAAAGAGAGTAACAAAAGTAAGTTTATTGAAAAGTTACGGCTTTAGAGGTCATAATTAAGTATATATTTTGGGTGAACCTTAGGACAGGTTAAAAGACAAAAGAMAGTGACATCAAGAATCTGACTCTTACCCACGCTGCCCCTGTTCCAGGGGCTCTGGGTATGGAGAAGGCAGCATGCCAGGGACGGATGTGCAGCTTCGTGATGTTCAGCAGCAGCATGTGCTGGACTTCCCAGCACGAGAATGCTGTTTTTAGAACATGCTACATGCTGCCTTGGAAGACAATTTCTCTCTTTCAGGAGCCAAAGGTGCAAGTGATTTTATATCACAATTTTGGTGATATAAGTGGTGATTTTCCAGCTATGCTTTCCTTCACTGCCAGCTGTTCACCCCCACTGGTCACATTATTGGTTTTCTCAATAAGCTGTTCCTGTAAATAAGCTGGCTGCCGATAAAGTGGTGCAAGCAATCCAAGAGATTCTTCAGAATCTTTTGTACCTCTCATAGACAAGTGACGTGACTCAAGTTTGAGAAGGTTGAGCCAGTTCATACTGGAAAGCATTGCCATCAGCACTGGTATGGGTTCGTGGAGGCAAGAGTATGACTTGCATGCCCACATCCTGACCATGCAGGGAGATGTTTATAAGTACGGGTGCAGGCTTGCCTGTTCTGCTTTTCTTTTTTATATTTGGCCTGAGGAGGAAAGCCTACTGGATTAACTCTTAATAATATTTAATTTCCAAACCACAGAGGGTACTTGCCAATGTAGAGCTGATGTAATTTTTCAGGAAGTAAACTGTACATTTTTAATTTTGGCTCTCTATTAGCATCAGGTTTTTCTTTACCTTTTAGCTATCCATTGTTTTTGCTTGTTATAAACAATTTTATTTCACCTTTCTGTGTTTATATGATTGGAACCATGGGATTCCATGCATCTTTGGTTTACAGACAATGTGAGTTCTGATATTTTGTGAAAACATTTCTGAATAAATACAAGTGTCCTCTTTCTCACTAGAACCTTGCAACAGCCAGTGCTTTAAGAGACTATGAAAGACTGTTCTTTGCTAGATCACACCCAAGTTCTTCTCTTATCCAGCCATTTGATGGAGCCTCTTACTCCATCCTTCATTCTACCAAATCGCTGACCTTAATCTCATGCCTCTTTCTCAAACTGGCCATACTAAAGAAGAAGAACCAATGGAAGCAAATGGTACTCAGCAGCTTCTGGCTAGGATTGGCAGAGGGATTTATAAATCAAACTAGAGAACAGAGTGAATAATAAAAGTCTAATAAACAAAACTGAAATCACAAAAAACCCAAAAAGATACAGTAGAAGCTCTAACTACACTATGTTTTCTGTTTTTGACCTCTACTCAGCTCTTGTTTTGACACAGCCCCTGAACATTTATGTGACTAACACCAAGGCAGAAACAAAGCCTTTCTCTCACCAGGAACCTCTCTCTCAGAGACACGCTTTTTGCTGAATATGGGCTGAAGTAGGTGAGTTTCTTCAAAAAAGCAGCCTTTTCTGGGAACTGTGATGAAACYTGTAGTGATGAGTTTACAGTCCTGTGGCAAATTTCCCCAAAGCTAGCATTTTGGGCTAGTTTTTAGACAACTCACCACAGCTTCCAAAAGACCACGAATATTTTAACTTTAAACTTACATTGTTATATCTAGACATATCCAGTCTTGACATAAGGCTGTGTTGTAAACTACCTAACCTCCTTTTAACATTGAGACCTGAATGACACTTTTGCACAGAGCATGATAGGCATAAAATGCCAGTATGTTGTCACTAAAACATTTGGAAAACATGCATGGATTTTGTCAGCTTTTTGTTTGGAATAATTTATAAACTATGAAAATGTTACAAATGTAAGTTTTAAAACTTTTCCTTTCAACATATCTTCTAACTTCATTTTTATAAGTGAAAAGCTTCAACTTAAACATTTTGTTTCCTTTGAGACAAAATGTCAGCTTCTGTTTATGGTCTGATTGACATAATTTCTAACCACTAATGAAATGAAATATGCATTACCTACCCAGTTTGCTTGTACGCTTTCCTCCAGAGCCCCCTGTATGATTTCCAGAATGCTGATTACTTCATTACTTTTCTTTACACACTCCGTAACCTTGCTGGGGATCCAGACARAAATTTAAGTAAAATTTAAAAAATTCTAGAAATCCCAGTCTTGTAATCACATTCCGTACTGCTACTTTATACACTCTGCAGCCTCATAGTAATGAAGCATATTCTTTATTTTGTACGCTTGACTGTGCAGTAAAGCACGACCATAACACACCAGTGGGGAACTGCACCAGAGAGATATAAAAGATGAAATCCTAGCTTCCAAGAAGCCTGTGGAGCTTTGCCATTTACTTCCGTGGAGGTAGTATTTTGTATGGCAAAATTCATATGGTTGCTCGGTGGCTCGGGGATATTGAAACAGACCTCTGGGGAGCTCTTTAACCACTTGACTTGTCCAGTGCTGTGTTTTGCATCTAGCAAACCTTTAATCAGTGGAAGAAAGCACATACTGAACACTTTCTCTGCAAAACAGAAAGAAATGAAATAACCTACAAGATATCACACTTACCATCAATTCCCCCTCACCTCCAGCTACCACCCAGAAGACTAAGTGTTGCAATTTCACATCCTAAGAACTTTGATTTGCAGCTTACCTTTTAAAGGAAGAGTTCCTGCAACGTGCAACAAGCTTTGCTTATTTCACTGAAACTTTATTTCTGTTCTTTCTGGCAGCTGTTTGTATGAATCTAAAATGAAACTAATTGCTTTGCCCTCGGTGTTTAGTACCAACAAGAATGGGTGAGGAATTAATTTAAATGCAGAACAAGTAATAAAGGAAGAATACTTACATATTAAATTTGATCCTGTAAAATGGTCAGGAAAAATGAGTGAGCTGCAGGAACAACGCAACTGGAAACCGAGACAGCTAGATGAACAACAAATTATATTTTTGCAGAACATGTAATACCAGTTTAAATTTGCAAGAATCAGCTGTGAAATCAACATGAAAAATATGTGGTTGAGATGAAAAAAAACAATAGCAGGGTACTTAGCTAAGCTGTATTACTAAAAAAATCCTTATGAAGAATATAGCTAGAGAGAGATTAAAGAGCATGTGTAAAATATGCAAACATACACATGAATAAAGTCTCCTTAGAAAGCAGTGAAAGTATTATTGATTGAATTGTAAATAAAAGTTGGAAGTTACCTATTAATCACAGAAAACAGCACATGCAGGGATAAACGTGTAAGTTATTTGCTCTGTAGTAAAGTAGAAGGTAAAGTTCTGGAGATTAAATTGTTTTGATTTATCTCAGCTGAGTTCAGCTGAGTTGATTTGTTTCACATGCCTGGTGTTTGTATGTTTTTGTGTTTTTTGTTTTTTGTTTTTTTTTTTTTATGAATCTGGATAGTTTCCCAATTAACTATTACAATGCCTAAAGCTTCTGTATGTACTTCTTGTAGTTGACATAATGGAAACAGAAGCAAAGAACATTTTTAAGCAATTCTGTGAACAAACATACTGTTAAATGCATAAGAATGGACACATCCAACCACAGGAGCTGACTGTTAAGAACGGAAGTATTGTTAAGAAGTTACGTAACTCTGCCTCAGATGCTGATGTATTAGTGGTAATGTMTTTTTAAAAAAATAATTAGCAATTAGCAGTTATGAATTCATATACATGTAAACAAAAATCATTCATCCTCTCAATGGCTCTTGCTATGCCTAAACAGGGGGACACCTCCATCCTATTGCCCAGACACTGATATGTCCTTTCATTACCTCCCATATGTAGCACACACCATACCTGCAATCAGCAGACTTTTATTTTGTTCTTTTATTAAGAAGGAGTCCAGGAGGAAAATAACTTCCTGCATTTGTGGCCACAAGTCACAATAGCCCTGAACTATGTTCTTAATGGCATTCCTTATCTGCCTTGATCTTGGCTTCCTTTTGTTTGCTACGTTTTTTGGGAACACTTTGTATAAAAATTACTCTTGTATAACAACAACAACTAAATTAAAATAATTAAATAATAATAATAAGTTACCTCGTTTTTCCTAAAACACTTCCATATACAAAATGGATTGAGACACAGATTTAATTCACACTGCTAAAATCAAGTTCAATAAACTAAGCAAGCTATTCATATCACACACTGCAAATCAGGGAGGCTGAACCCCAGCACTGGCTATAGTCAGGCAGATGACATCAGCTGGGATGTTCAGGAGCGGGTTTGATGTTTGTTTGTTTTTTTAAAAACAGACTAACAGGGATCCCAAGTGTTATGTAAGCCCGAGATGTGGGACAGAACGGACTTTTCTGCTCCTTCTGCCGACCGGGGAAGGGAAAAAAAAAAGAAAAAGAGAGTTGTGTGTCTGAAATGCACACTGATGTTTTGTGAAGTGTTCTTTTGGCGCACAGACTTTTCATTTAGCCTTTTTGGATCTGTTTTCTCCATTAAATGAAAAGCAATGTAGAGTGAAAGTATTTCCCTCTGCATTATGGAAACGCAGAGGACATAACAGAGTACACAGGAAGCATCACGCTTCCATGTCCTCTCTCCGATAGTGGTCACTAGCACATTTATCAGGAGAATTCAGGAGAGAGTAACAAGACCATGGAACTATCTATCACCATGGACCACTATCACCATGGAAAGCTTCCCTCTGTTCCCACCATCTGAAATTCATTCGTACCTAGAAGATTTCTACATAAAATAACTGTAACAGATACGAATGACCTCTCTATCCCTACAAAGAGGAGGACTGTTCCTTAGTCATTTTGCTTTGGTGTTAGATAAATGTTCTTGACCTCTGGATGTATTACCAAATATACCTCTTATTTCTCCATCACAGGACAAGATTCCTTCTCTTGCCCAATTCTATTGCCTAATGATAGAAGACTGTTCTCTTCCCCGGCTAAGTGCACACACACTTCTAGCTCACAACTGCTGATGGCAGCAAACAGAAATAGGAAAATACCACAAACATTATACAGTTTGTTTCTACTCTACAACTCCCTGCAAGCTCTATCAATGAGGTTCAAATTAGGCAATGTGTTTGGTCATCATTAAAATTCAGAACAAGTTATTACACTACTTTTCTACAGAAATATATTAACATTAAATAGTTTTCCTGATATTCTCTACTTTATCAGTCATTATCTAAAGGCCTTTATTGAAACTAGTGGTGCTTCTCAGCAAGGGACAAGGTTGCCAAAATCCTTCTGACCTTCTTCAAAACACCTTTTCTCACAGCTGTCTGTATGTATTTACCCAYGACAAGTCATCTTTCTTCAAAGTAATCTTAAAGGTGAACTGAAAAAGAAAAGTTAAAAAATGTGTTCTTTCAATATGTGCGTTGAATATTCCCACCAAAAAAAAGGTAAAAGCATAAAGTAAGTTTAAACAAGCTTTTTAATAATATAACCCTTTGTAAACTTAAACTTTTTCCATCAGAAACTTCCAGAACACGTTATTCTCTGATATCTGAGGTCACCGAAATCCCATTTCTTGTGAAAAGTCATAGAAGATAATAAGGGTTATAATTAAAATGTGTTCTTGTAATAAGTGAGAAGGTAAGCAAACTAGTACAAGAATTTAGATCAAACTTTGGAGGTTTTTTGTTTTTGCCTTTTTTTTTTTTTTTTTTTTTTAAGTTTACCTTAATACCAGATCACATTCTTCTTATTGCAGGGTATCATCACCCGAGATGATTAGCATTAGAACATTAGTACAGGACGTCAAAGTTTCATTTTTATTTCATCTTTGGCATTCAGTCATTTTACATCATTCAAAAAGCCAAGACAGACTTGCTTGGTTTAGGTCATTCAGTATATCTCAACAGAGCTTGGTCCTTATGGATAGGGTTTGGTCTAGTTTGTTTTATAAAAATCCACCATACTGGAATTTCCACTGCATCTGTCCATCTCTTGATAAATTTCATTCTTATGAGTGAAAGCCTCTTAAGAAGCTTTTTCACATATTCGAATCTTAATTTTATTTTACAGATTTCATCCTGTTGCATTGACTTCTTCCTCAGTGGCTCACACTAAATGATTCCTTTTATTCTTTGTATCTGTATATGCAAAAGCAGTTGACAACTATGACGATTTGGTTCTTGCTTTTTCCTGTTTTTTTTTCCCCCACCGCTTTTCTGAACTGATGAATCTCTGTCCTGCAACAGAGATGCAGGCCCAGATGCAGGCTGGGTATGAAAGAAGAGGGACAGCAAAGAGGCCACAAAGAGCTCTCGAAGTGAAGGGAAATAGCTTGCAGCTAGTATGAGATACAACTGGGAGTCAGCACAGAGATGCAACCTTCCAAAATAACTTAGGCTGCCAAGTATTGTTTAATAAATAATTAGTAACTGACTAATCTGCTCCAATTTTCCAAACTAAAAACAATGTGAAGGCTTATTACACAACAGAAAGAGGCAAAGAAAATTATGTTTACATTCTTTTCATGTAGCAGTATCTTTTTATCACCAACAGTATCATTTTACGTACATTGTACATGCAGACTTAGATCAATAAAAATAGCAGATCATATAAAAAGAATTTGAACAAAACTGCTCTGTCTTTTGAGATGCTCGATACCTCCATTATTTTCTCCATAAATATTTTGATTAATTGAGGATCCCCACAAAGGAGAGTCTTACTATGAATCACCTCCAGTTTGGCTGGCTTTCGTTAGGCCACAGGAATGTTCCCACTCTGAAACGTACATTTATTTGGAAGGAATTCATCAACTGTTTAGAAAGGAGAAAAACACAGTAACATCCATCTGTTTGAGAGCTCAGTACTTTTTAGGATACTTGGCTCAATAATAAATTGTCTTGTAATTTTCAGATGATTTCTCCCCCTTGCTAAGAACCTGAAAAAATCTTCAGCATAAAGACAACTGGATTCTCATATCTTTTCTGTTCTCCTTTCCCTTCCCTTCTCGTTCCACATGCAACAATATGAAGTTTGTGACATCTATACATGTTGCTAACTATTGTTTAAAACGTGTTTATCCAGGAAGTCTAAAACGGTCACCATTTATTCCATTAAATTATTCAAGGTATAAACTCCCCAAGAAGGAAGGTTTCTACCAGTGCACAGAAGAAGCATCTGGCAACACCAGTTATTCCCAGAACGTGGATGGGTTAAACTTTAGTATGTTATGATGGAGTCCTGTACTGCAGAGTGATCTAGTCATCGAACAATGAAAAGGAACATTGCATTGCAACACAAAGGTCTCTGAACAGCCTGTACAATAGTCAGTTGGTATCACGTCAATGCTAATTAAATAGAGTTGACACAACTTTTGTAAGAGGGTTTGAAGAAAGATGTCTCAACTTGGGAAAAGTTGTACAGTTTTCTTGAGTAATATTAGGCTTTATGGAGTAGCTGATTTATATAATGTTTACCACTTCTACCTGGGAAAGAAACAAGTACTAAATGTGTGATTACTACACTCAAATCTGAAAGGAAAGGCAAGTTCGTCTCCTTGAACACTGTGGAAGCAGCAGGTAATAAATGCATATTTTGAGAAGGAAAAACAAAGTATTTGTACAAAGTAATTTAGCTTACAAGGTAGAAAGACTCCTGGTGCTTATGGTAGACAGAAATTCACCAAGATTACAAACGTTATTGGTTTGATCTCTCTGCTATCCCTACTGCCACCCTCTTTTCAGAAGAGTTGTTAGATAGGACATAACTAGTCAGGTACCTTATTGATGTGACAAATTCTGCAACACACAAGTATTAAAAAGATAGTAACATGTTCTGTTATCCTTTAACTGATCACAAGAGTAATACTTTAAGTTTATTTTAAACAAAATAATGTTTTTATGCTGCTAATTCTGTCTCTGTTTTAGGCATTTCCTTCATGCTGTCTTAAGTCTTTGCTACGGTACCTACCCACAGGGAGTCATCTGAATGTTTTCCATATGAGCAGGTTACACATTTGAAGCCGCSGATTATGCACTCTTGAATGGGTAAAAAGGACAGCTCAATAAAGCCTTTGCATGCAACACAGTACTCCCATGTTTGTTAGGAGAGGCTGGATAAGTTCTACCACTGGAATACTGGAGAGGAATACCTTAACATAGAGTGTCAATTTGAATAAGTTTGCTGTTGACTAGTAAWAGAAACCTATGCCATTACTTAGCTTTCATATCTTAGTCACTACTGTGCAGCACAGTTTTTTCACTAAAGCATAATTACATAGAAGACACAGAACTCTTAAAAAAAATTTACATTTTCAGCAAACACTTTTACTTTGAATTCATTTTTGTCACAATTAAAAATGTGAATACCATGCAGCATCTGTGTAGGTCCTCACATTCCAAATGCCTGGTGTCTTAACACTTGCAAACATGAGAGCAGCTTGGAGCAAGACAACTCACACTGAAGGGAAGTAATCAGAACGAATAAGGTATTTGAACAAGAAATGGGTCAAATATTCAGTCAGCATTGGCTCAGCCTAATTCATAAGCCAGGTTGTCTTTCTTGACTGCTTATCTTCATTTTTCTTTCAGAAATTGAAATAAATTGAGAGGGATTTAAAATATTCTAAAAGAGAGGAAAAGAGGGGAAAAAAACTATAAAGGGAGGTGTGGAGTTAGTCCATCAGAAATCAATATCTACATAGCATTTTCCCCTGAAAGAAAGTAAAATACAATCAAATGCTAAAGGCCGGTGTGTATTTTACAGTCTTATTTTAAAAGCATGTTCACTGTGAATGCAGAACATATATACATACAAAGCAAACAGCTATTTCAAGGCCTTAAGCCGTTTTTTTTGTTTGTTTGTTTGTTTTTCAGGGTGGAAGGGAGGGGGGATTTTGGAGGGAAGCAATTTAACAAGCATTTAACATCGTGCATGTTGAATTTGAGATATTTGAGCAGAGAAAAAGATGACAAATTGCAGAAATACTTCTGTGAACTCTCAGATAGAAAGATGTTTTCCTCACAGTACAGGAGAATTCTATTCAAAATGACAAATGGGAAAACAGAAAAATATGCGGGCCTGCTGTTTGCCAGAATGGTGGCCTCAAAGCAGGTATAAGGTCAGTGAGAAACCAACAACATCTGAGAGGGATTGCTATGCAAATTACAGCAATACCTTTTTCTTCTTCTTCTTCTTTTTTTTTTTTTTTAAAGAAGCAAGCAAACACACAGATTAAGAGCACATATTGAAAAAATAATTTTTGCAACGACCCAGATAAGATGACTGTATGGATGGTAAGAAAAGCAAGACTTACAATGCCTAATACAGCTTTTCTTCTGGAAATGTTTGTAAAGTAGGTCTTTGCTCACTCAGACACCTACTAGTAAAAATGAATAACTAAGTTAAAATAAAATAAAATAAAAAAATCAGTGGCATGAATGAAAGAAAGCCAGCAAAAGTATCCTTGGTGCTTTCTTTCATGTGTCTGCTTCTAAAATAAATTACTAACTTACACTATGAAGCTGTTTTGGTTAGACAAAGGAGAGCAGTGGACATCATGGTTGGAGGTGCTGCACAGACAGCAAAAGCAGCAGCTGCATGTGCATGAATACTCCAGGAAAAGAGGCAAAGCTTGTGACACACCAGGCTAGCTTCCACTTTGAGCAATGTGTAGGGAGGATGAAAATCTCTGAGGGCACAAAGCTCTTTATCACACTGGATACTAGTGGGAGGGCATCATGGTGTCCTCAAAACACAGTGCTGGTTCTCTTACAATATCAAATACACCTCCTACGGACAACCTTCTGAGTTCTCCCATGAGCTCTCCCACAGCTCTTAATATTCTTTTACACTTCTGTAATTTAACCCAACCTCTTTCCTTTATCGTAATGCTCTTGAGCCTAGCTCTGACCTCCCTCTTTCATTTGATCAGYTAAAAACCATATGCATCTGTCTGCTGCAGTGAGTAGAAAGCAGAAAAGATCTCTCACAAATGGGCCAGCCAACAAGGAAGTTCAAGGCATTGTCAAACAGCCGAGCAAAATAAGTGCAACATGGTTGTTCATTGGAAGCAAGTGAATTTTCCGTGAGTGGGAAGCACTTGGGGCAATAGCCAGGTAAGGTTCAGCTTTAAATCATGAAGATAGTTGGGGTGCACAGTGACTGCCACAGCAGGCRAAAGAGCGTGAGGTCCCGGTCAAATGATCTGGTAGCTACACAAAAACTGCTGCAAGCTGGAAGAGCAAACACATGGCAGGTAAATTTGATCTGCAGTCCAGTGAATCTACTTTAGAATGGCTTTCCTGGTACCTGAGTCATTTGCCATTTTAAATACTACAAATAAAACATTTCTGTTGTTGAGAAAATTCACTTAATACACAGTAACTCAAGGAAATGCCCAGCAAACTTCACATATAAAAAATAACCTAAAACAGCGTCACTAAGGACTGGAAAATAAAATAGCTGCTGCAGTGGCAGAAACGGTAATATTTGTCACTGTAGCTTAGTACTGGAGAGTGCTGACATCCACAGCAGGAACAATATCTATGGCAAGTGCTGGTACACTGCAAACAAAACTGAAAATGTCTATTAATGTTTATTAGCAGCTTCTCTTTATTTGTAAGGATGAATCATCTCTTGGCTCCCTGAAACTCTGAGTAAATCTTAGCCACTCCTGCACTGACTCATACTCACTACTATTACTATGGGGACTCCAGCGAGATACTCTAGTCCATATAACCAGTGCCATAATACATTCATATCTGATTCATCYCAAGCAGCTTATTTGCCAGCAGGCATAGTATTATCCCAGAACGCAGACGGCAATGGAAATATAAAATCATAAATTTGAATAATTTTTGCTAAAAGATTAACTGGATAAAGCTCTTGATAACTGTCAACAACACATTGCTTCTCGAGTCTGGTTTAGATCCAGTTAAATGTACTGAGCCCTATAAAGTGCTAAAGCAATGAAAAAGGAAGCCATTCACCTGGAGGTAGGTAGGTTATCATTGTGTGGGAGCTTCCTTGATGCTGTTCTTGTGCCTTGTGTCAAAGAAAACAAATAAAAAAAAAAAGTGGGAGGCATGCACTCTGGCCTCCAGGGACCATTTTCATCATTCTGGTTTCTCCAGAATCCTTCAGATTACCTATTAGTAAACGTTTGCATATCTGGTAATCTCTCCTTTAGTGAAGGATGTTGTTATGAGCCTATCACTTCATATCTAATCGCATGACAGGTGCTCATAACAAGTTCCACGGCAAGTCAAGGTTGTCGGAGCTCCGCATGCTACTCTTTACAACACCAGAACTACCTTACTGGAAACATGTAAAATAAAAGGTGCTATTCCTTAAATATATTAATACCCAGTCACTAAGGATTTCAGACATTAGAAATAAAAAAGTAGTAGCATGATCCCTTAATGCATTATTTAGCTTCAGGTTACAAATATTCTGCTGTGATTCCCATCAGTAACATGTTGTATGCAGGTCACAGGTAATAGTCTCAATTCCCAGCCAGTTCTGTAGCAGATTATGTTGTCTATTGCTTCTGCTCTACAGCAGCCTCCAGTGCCTACAGAGTATTTTTTTTTCTTCAAGTAATTTTTCCCTTTCCTGTTCTTCCTATTGTCTTTTGCCACTAGCAAACTGAATAGGAGAATAATCCACAGGTCCATCAACACACAAGCTGGGGAAGTCATCTCAGTGAAAGCATACACCTGAGCCTGCTTAAACTGGAATGCATAAACACTTTGGAAGTGTTAATCTAATTGAAATGATCGGAATGTAAAAGATAAATAACAATAATAATAATAATAATAATAAAGGCTAACCCCCCTATTCCACTTTTATTGGACAGGGAGTTGTGAAGGATAAGACAGAGAGCAGAAATAACTCCGTACTCTTAATTATGAAAAGAAACATTTTCCTACTTCTCATACCTCCTTTTAGTAAAAGAAATGTTCAATATTTGCTACAGAACTTAACACTGATAGTGTCACAACCAGCCAGGACTCTTCAACTGCATTACTGTACTCAATATTAATGAAAATAATTATCTTAGATAAACTTAATTACTAGTAATCAGCCCTCTTGCCTCTCATAATCAAAGCCAAATTTAAATTTAGTTATTCTAAGAAATAACCTTCATTGAGGGTGATGTTCTACACATGCGGTCTCATGCTCCCGTATCAGTAAGTAACCATTTATGTTCAGTGTCCTCTACATCCTGCTAAAAGCTAATCCAGATAAGAGGAGAATTGTTTATGCAGATTTTCTGCATAGAGAATTTCACCTTAGAGAGCATATTAAAAAGAAAATATAGGAGGTTTAAGTTACCTTATGAGTTGGGAAACTACACGATAATTAACTCAGGCAAAATACTGTTCAAGCAAAGAATATTTTCATTCACCAAAGAGATGTTACTCACAAAGTCTCCTTAGCTTTTTTTTTTTTTTTTTTTTTAATTTATTAATTTTCTTGGTTCCTACAATTCATCCCCAAATAATTCTGGCTGGCTGGCAGTTCTAACATGCCTCTTACCTTCAGCTCCCCCTCTGCCCCCCACTATCTAGCTGCTTTTTTTCCAGAAAACCCTTCCAAAACCTATCTTCCTCTTCATTTTTCTCCATAATTTTATTAACTATTCTGACAGCTCCTCGTTACTAGTTTTTCAGTTGTTTCCTATTGCTCTTTTAAGTTTGTGTCTTCAAAGCTCCCCGTAACACCAGTTGTTTGGGTTTTTTGAACCAAAATTCTTTTTACAAAGTCTTGGATTAGTAAGATTATTTATTCTTTCCCCACTCGCAGCACACAGCTTCCCCCAGCAAATTCTGTTTTCTTATTTACTGATGAAGCTTTTCCATCTAAGAAAATGAGAATTTATAAAATACAATAGAATAAAAATAAAAAGGTCTAAATAAAACAAGAAATGTAAGCTCAGCCAAATCTTGCAATAACATAGCACATGAATATGAATAGTATTCATATAAAATAATTAAATAAGAAAACAACTGACATAACAGCTGTCAGAATCCAGGCCACAGAAGGTGAATAAGGCAAATCAGGATTTACCCAAACTACGTGCCTAATCTGTCTCCAAACTTGAAATTAAAGAAACAAAGTATTTCTCTTGCTTTGTTTTGTCTCTTATCCATCTAACAGATCAAAGCAGTGATAAATCTGTTGAGAAAAACAGCAAGAATACAGTGACCTTGAAGATGGATCTGTGACAACTGTGTTATCTATATAACCATGGTTTTACTGACAAGATATTCAATTTATGTACAATGATGATCTTTTAAAAGGCAAGGCATGTCACTGCCACTGTTAGAAGTATATAAAGTAATGAAATTCTGATTCTGAGCAAAGTGACAGATGTAGCCTTGATAAGGAAGAACAACTTTATGTCTGACTAAAATTCAGCGACCTATTTTAGCACACAACTATGTAAGACTTGCATTTGAAGGCTCTGTGAAATACTGACACTGACTGACTTGAAATAAAACAACTGTTTTGAAACAGAGCAAACTGACCATAAAACAGGCTGTCCCTGAGCTTACTAGGTAATTGATACACTTTGTGATTCAGCTTCCAGACTGGTCTCTCATCGACCCAATAAACAAAATGAGACAAGTTACATACCTGACTGTCTTCAGAATAGATTATTTTTCTATTTTTAAAAGAAATTTCTCACTCTTAGTTCATATTTGTTTTTCCATCTTCAAAAATCTGAGAAATAACTGAGAACTTTTCAAGAATAAACCCTATTTCTCTGACTCGAATATGCAATACTGAAACCAACCCTTTCTGGGCCACCTTCCTGTGAAAATAATTTATTCTGAAGAATACAATAACTCTAATTTCTATTGGATTCTTAATATAAATTCCGCACATTTTAAAGCTTTCACTGGGCAATGCAAGTTACTTCATTTTCCACCATATTCCTCCAGGCCAAATTCCAACTTAATTCCTTCTGTATTAAAAATAAATACTCAAATTATTTCTGACTCATTAATGCCAAATACTGGTGTACGATATCTGTCACACCTGATGTGTCATTTCTGGCTCAGCTAACAATTTCCAGTCAAGTAAATTCAACGTGGTTCTGTTATCTCTCAGTATCTTTGATTGTAAAATCTACAGGGCAGTGACTGAGACCTCGACAAGCTGCTGAAATCTGTTAAACAAACATCAGTAGTTACCTGTACAGTAAGTTTCCATGACCTCACCGCTTGCCMGCAAACACTACTGTAATTACCAGTCAACTAGGAAAGCTCCTGAATACAGCGTCAGCTTCAGAAGCTGGTACGGCTTTAAGCAACATACTGAGACTGCTCAACAGCCAAGATAACCTAATGTAAACCGCACTGGGCACTGAAACAGCAAATATATTAGCCCCAAATTTTTCTTCTGGGTGATGAGATTCCTGAACAGATATTCTTTGCTGGCTACCTTCCATGCACTGGCAAGATGTTCTCCATCATATCTCAATACAGTTATCACCATAAAACAGCTGTATTGCTAATCAGTAATTTACCTCTGTAAAGTACCAATAACTTCAACACATCCCTGAAATTCATACAGGTTCGGCTGCGCTAGCCAGATAGGAAATAGGACAAAAGGACAAAAGTAAACAAACTCGTTAGGCCTCTAAGATTGCAGTTTAGTTTTCTGTGCACTGCTACAACATGACAAGGTAATCAATACAATTTGACRCGGTAATATTAGATAGCCCAAGCTCCCCTCAGCTTTTTCATTGTCTCAGGGCTGGAGTCTAATCAAACCGTAGGAAGCCCAAATTCTCAAATTCTGGTTTTCCATTGCCACTACACCTAATAAGGAGCAAAACAGTACACAAATGAATTAATAYCACAGTTTAATTTCTATTACACCATTAGGCTTCATTCTGTGGTACCCATTCGTTTCCCACCCATTCCTCAAAAAAGAAAAAATCTTTTTTTTTTTTTTATTTCACAGATGATTCTACAAACTGAAAACAACAGAAATAATATACTACAGATTCAATATGCTCTTAATCCTACTAGGGCAAGGCCAACTGACCATGGTTTGACCTTTATTCTTTTGCAGCTGTGGAACYGCGTGGGTAGCGTGCTGTAGGTGTGTGGGAACATTTGAGGGGGCTCAAACATGTTTTATCAAAGTCAGAAAATGAAATAACTAACATTTTACAAATAGCAAGATCATTTATCTTAACTGAAAACTATCAAGCACTCTGGGCGTAAAAGCCGGCTGAAACACATTAAGTGGGCACTTTTGATTTCAGATTAGAGTGAATTATTACTGGACGTAGTATGCAGAAAGTCTTAGATACCAGAAGAGCTAATTACTGTGAAGTAACAGCCTTTTTTTTTTTCTTTTTGGTGAAAGAGAAAAATCAGCAAATTCAGTTTAATTTTGGAAACTCTTCCTATCGTTTATTGAACCTGTGCAGAGCATATATTTCCAGAACACTTTGGAATTTGTCTCTTGTTTCCAAAGAGCTGTGTTTTTTTGAGAAAGCATTCACCCACAATGTACTGTTTGGGTGAGACAGGAGGATAAAACTATGGCATACATTTAGAGCAAAGCAGTGACATTTGCTGGGGGGGAGGAGAGGGCTGGCCGATTTACACAGTAGCATCAAGAGTATGGGAAGGAATTCCAAAATTAAGGAACTCAGTGATGGCTTTTTGACTCTTTAAGAAAACTCTTCATAGATTGTATTTAACTCATTCCTGCAGTGGCGATGCGCAATGTTTACATATACATTGCAGCTCTGGAGATGAAAACAGGATCTCACTGGGAAATTTCAGGCCATTGTATTTGAGAACTAGTAATATCGAAGATGACATACAAAAAAATAAATAAATAAGATGGTGCCTGTTGAACATTACTCTGTTGTAATTACCTGACTGTTAATACCTTAAATTTAAAACTCATTTCCAGTATTGTCAGTAGCTCCCAGCAAAAACTTATCTTGTCAACAGGCCATCTGGTTAGGCACCAAAAGGAGGTCATTGCTATGCTTTATCACTATTGGTAATTTCTGCAATACTTTTGATACAGCCATGAAAGAAGTTATGCTAGATAAAATAAAGATTATTATTATGCACTAAGTGATGGTAACAGATGCTGTGAAGTTTTTATTGCTATTATTCTGCTATACCGCACTTGGCAAAATTCCAAAGTGAGTCAGACAGGTCTGTCCAGAAAGTCACCAGTAAAAACTTCTCTGTTTGACATAAGTTTCATCTCCTTTCTTTCTTTGCCTGTCCACCTTCCTCACTTTCAAGTGTTTTCATTATAAGAGAAATGATGATGCTATTAGTATAGGCAGAGCAAACTTAGTTCCACAAATGCAATAAAAAAAATCCACATATGGAATATTTTTTAAAAATACAGTTCCTGTTGCTTAAGGACAAAATTCTGCATTGCTTATGAACTTGCAACTTGAACAGCAGTTAATAAAAAAAACAGAGGAATGAATGCATTATCAGGGCTCCAAGAATTGTACATATACAGATAAATGGGTCTTCAAGGAGAGCACCAGAGGCATGTACAAAGGAATTCTGATTAGGCAGCAATGCACAGAAGTCTATTTTTGAACATCTGGTGAGTCCAACTCAGACAAGAAGTAGCTTTATCCATCCAATTGGCATATTTTTATGTTCTAAGTCTAATAATGATATTTTCAAATATAATATTGCCCATTTTCCTCCTCTAAGACATGGAAGCACACTTGCTGACTGCTTGTGGTTAGAAGAAGTGATTTGACAGCTTTCAAAAGAACAGGAATAATACACCTTTTTCAGGTCAAATTTAATTTGCAGCGTTATATTCCCATGAACATAAAATAGTCCATTTGATTGAAAGAAGCATTTCTTATTTCTGATCTAAGGTACATCCCATGCTATTATTAGTATCAACATGTGTTGCATTAAAGTAATCCATTATTTTATAATGTAGGCAGAGAACTAGAAAGAATTTCTTCTGATTGAGTTCCTTAAAAGATGCTACTGCATCTATTTTTTTCTAATTGGTTGTTTCTAATATTTCAAAACATTCTTAATATAAGCGCTTTTGGAGGCCTTCATTTTCTTTTAAATGTTTGCACCAGTTTTGCACAAATAAAAACACTCCAAGATCTTGAAAGCAAACTAACAAGTCAACAAAACTATATTCTTTTGCCACAAAAATACACACAGCAACAAAGCACTTGAGGATAATCAGCTTTAGGCAGAACTCATTTCGTGACCTAAAGGTGTTCTATTCCATTGAAAAAGATATCAAACCAGCAATCGTTCCCCCCATATAAAGGGGGCAAGCTACTGTTCTTGATTGTCTCGACAACATGCTGTACATGTAAAACATTCACGTAGGAAATAGATTATTCAGAGGCCCACCTTAAACAAATGAAACAGAAATTGGCAGACTTGTTCCCCAAATCCTTTCCTCTCAGCATGTACAAGAAAAGTACCTTTGTATTCAGAATGTCCTATAAAAAACCCGAATCATTAAGAATGACAAAGAGTTTCTCTTGAAATGGAAGATTTTAGATTTCTTCTCCTAAGGAAAAAGTGGCAAAAAAAAAAGGCAGGATCTGTGTTGATATGGCCTATACTTTTTTGTTTTAAATAAATTAAGAACATTCTTGTGTAATTATCAGATATTTTAATTTGCTTTTCAATGTGGTCCATAATGCCTATTTTTTTCCTGTAGTTTAAGATAGCCTTTTTGTTTCATGACTTTGCACAATCCCATTTGAAGTCCACATCGCATTTCCAACAGATAAACACCTTCTACATTCAAATAGACAAATAACTTCTCCACTATGTTAGACTTTTTCTTTTTTGAAAATCTGAAGATTCAGAATAAGAGGAGAATGCAATGTGCCACAAAAAGTGTAGGTAAACTAAAACAATTATTCCTAATTTTCCCTAACTGACAGTCTAAAAAAAGCACTCTGGCAGGACATACATTAACAGCTCATCATAATATCAAAGGCAGCACCRGGGTCTGAAGAACAGTGTTCAGATGCCTCAGGTTCCTGGACTGAGCTTTTCTCTGCTCTAGTTCAAAATAATATGTATTTGCATTGTGAAGGTTCTTCTTGGGAACGAACTCCTGGATTAAAGAATCTATCAGAAATTCTGTCTGGCTCTTTCTGGAAAGCAGTGCTAACAGCCATCTTCAGAAAGCCCCCCAGCTACGTCTTCCAACCCTTTGCAGGTGTAACATTGTTCACTATGAAATGTGAGGTTCTCAGGGGACATCTGCTGGAGATTCCCTAGAACACTGCACAGGTATCACACAGCTGAGAGAAAGCAAAAAAAAGACGTTTTTGTCAAAATACAGTTTTGTGGGTTTGGTAGTCTCCAGGACAATTTATATATGAAGAACAGGCTTCCTAGTACTTCCATATGAAATTTTGACTATATCTCTAGTGATAAGAAGTTGTAAAAAGCAGAAATTGGATTTGTGGGTGCACATGGACTTCTGCTCACAAACCTGCTAGAGGGAAGAGTCAGGCAGGCCGAATGAGACATACTGCAGAAAAACTCATACTGATAGAAACATTTAGGATAGGCACCTCCTCTAACTGAAGAGCAGCAGCAGTTAAAAGCCTCCCTTAACTTCTAAGGAGAAAACAAAACTATCAGCCTCATCTTGAAAACACGGGACAAGCGAAAGGCTGCGGGCAGAGGGAGCATTTTGTTTCTTAACATCACAATCTCTTCCCCAGAAACCAAAGTGCTTTTTTCTTACAGAAACTTCTATTCTGTATGTTTTGGTGACAAATTTTATTTTACCTTTGAGCCCAAAGATGCAAAGGTTCCTCATTAGCTTTGGTGTTCCCTTGTCATACAGTATATTAACAGAAACTTCATTGCTGAAAGTACTTACAGCTCTTAATCACAAAGCAGGAAAGCAAGAAAATAGTTACATACATTTTAAACAAATAATACTAAAGCCCAGTGCTAATGGAAGTTGTTGAAGTTCAGTATCTCTCAGGATTTAGCTAACTGCAATAATAAAATGCCTACTCACTAATTATTATTTTATAGTTATAAATGGCAAAGTTATCACAACACGATATTTGGTTTGCAGAACAATTTTTTTATTTTCACGAGGAGTTAGAAAATGCACCTTCACTGCCATCTTGTGGAAAGTGTGACTTTTGCCTTGATAGGACATTTTTTCTTTGCTGGATCAAATAGCAATCAGCATTTCAAAAGGGTTTTTTTTTTTAATGCTGCCTTTCCTTATTAAAAATCTACACTTTTTTTTTTAAACGTTAAAGTATCAGTTTAACTTGGACTCAATTTTCTACTGTGTAAGATACAAAGGATAAGACAGATCCCGCACTGAACTTGCATTTAAAGTGCAATTCTACTAAAACTAATAACTAAAAACTAATAACAGAGAGCAAAACCAGTAGCATGCTGAATGCCTCTCAGTGCCATACTTGTTGAATGCTCTCATTTTCCAGAAGGAATCAGTTTCATACAATCCCTCTTTCAAACACATCCTTGCCCCTACAATTTAACCTTTAAATGCCCAGCAGCCCAGCCCCTCCGTAGCACCCGTACAACATTTCTTGCCTGCAGAGATGTCACTCAACACAATTGATAGCCAGACTGGGACCAACTCTTAAGTGAATATGAAGGAAACACCTGTGTAAGACTCTCCATCACACTTCATGGGTTAAAAATACAGGGTCTCCACGCTATGGCCTGCAAAAACTACATCATATGTATTGTTCACTGACATTTTCACTCSCTTTCACTGAGTCACTGTGTAACTATTTATTATTTACAATTAAGGTTATATTAGGYAGACTCAGTGAAAGGATACAAAAATGTCTAATTTCCTATTTACCTGAATTTCATTCTATTGAGACTGATAACACTGAGGAAACCACCCATACAAGTTTAAAAGGGAAAATACCACAACACAGGATACAAAACTTTGACATGAATTGTAATTGCAATGAGGCTGGAGTAGGGTCAAGTCTGAAGTTTTGCAAGTATGCTCTGAAGCCTCCTTCATGGCCTGTCGCTTTGATATATTTAATGAATGCAGCATCAGTGTCTTCCACACCTTCACCTGAACCTATTCTATTTTCATCTGAACTCCCCTAACTCTTCTGCCTCCCCTCTCTCTCTACCCTGTTGACACAGGCCACAGAAAGTATGACTATATCTTGGCATATATTACATCCCCCAAATAGGATCATTAAGAAAATACCTTGGCACTCTTGAGATGCTGAGGATTATATGACATTTTCTTAAGACAGCATTACTTTATTGTCCTCAGCAAGAAAACTACTGAATTATAAGATCCTGAGCACTGCAAGAGGGGCCATTTTGGAATTGTTTGCCCTTAAAACACAAACCTTTGCCTGTCACGTTTGGTGCCCAGGAGATTATTGGGCAAAGGGGAAAAACCTACAAGATGGAATACATTTTACTTATGAGAAAATGGCAACAGACAATGAGAACTTCCTAACTCATGATGAGCTAACCAGGAGAAAAGAAAGCCACTGTTTCTACTCTGTTTCTACTGGACAATAAATTCCAGTTACCACTGGTAGAGCTAACAGTATCCAGATATTGGTAATCTGAGAATGAGCATATAACTGAACTCGTAAAACAATTAACTGTCATAATATAGTTTTACAGAACATGTTTATAGAGAGCTTATCAGAGTTAAAGAGACCTTAAAGTCTTAGAAAATTTGGTGTACCTCAGGATGGCAGAGTTCAGAGTTAAACATAAAAAAAATTGGGTATACTGACTAACAGTAGTACCACAAACAGCCAAGGTTTTTACAGTCAGAGCAGAACATTGAAAATAAAGCTTTACTCATCCTTATGACACGTAGGACCACATGTCTGGAAGAAAGAGTTCAATTCCCAATCACAAAAAGAGCTATTTTTCTGCAGTCATACACAAAAACAGGTAATCTTCCATCTACAAATGGCTGGTTGAATAGGGAATTTCAGTGCATTCATTTCTTTCACAGTCCCAGCCTAGGTCAGAGCTTGTACTAGCATGTAGCACAGCTCTGTCAAAAACACAGCCTATGCTGTGTTTTTATGCTGCAAACATAAGATCATCTTGTGTTCATCTTATTAAACCTATTAATGGTGTCCCAGTCTTAAGATGGAGATGTGCTTTAAAATAGAGTGAGAAGGTAAAACTTCTGCATCCACAGACATGGACTATGCTAACATCTATAAAAAACGGTAAGCATGAAGCTGTTTGCATGTTTATGATTATAGAAAATGTTTCAAAACATTTGCTTATCCAAGGATGTGAATTACTTCCCACCCAGCCTGGCCTTCTCCCTTGCTTCACTCTATTCCCCTTTGGTCTCCTCAAGCTCCTCCTAACTTCCACTACTGCCAAAGACCACTGCTAGGACCTTCAGCTCCTCAAGGATGGCAGCAGCACATTCTTGCCCCCATTCACAAACCCTCATTCCCTCTTGCTGCCCCATTTCCAGTTGTGGGCAACTAGAACAAAATAAATGAGCAAGTTGTACATGTTAGGTTTATTTGGAATGAAAAAGTATCTGAATGACATGTCTTACACTCTTCAGCATCTCAATTGTGCAGTTATTTTCTCAGAGACCTATATGAGGGGTAGGTACTGTTCTCCAGGATAGGTTCATACTCATAGCAGCCTGGGATTTTGGTGCAAGAAAGAAAAGAGAAGGGGAAATAGAGATTTGGGGAATTTCAAATCAAGACAGAATACATGCAGGTAAAAGTGAGAGAAACTCTGAAAACATCTGTTTATTAAATTTCCATAAATAATAAATGTGCATGTGTATAGTTGCACTTGCACCTATAAAGCCTGTGTAGAAATGGAACATTTAGACAAAAACTGTGGCAAGTCTAAGATCAAATATACATTCTATATTTGAATAGCCAGCTATCTCTGTATTGCCTCAGAATCTGTCTTGATCAATATATAATATGCCTTAATAGTGTACATAAGTCTCCAGCAGATCATTTCCACTTCAAACACAAACCTTGGCACAGTATCAGTAAGCCTGGCAAAGAGCTGGCCACCACTGTTTCCCGGACACGATATAACATATGTTGAATACTCATCTGACAAATAAATCTACCAAGCACATCGTGCCTGTATGGACAGGTTGGGATACCTAAGGCATTTGCAAAATGTTGTGATGAGCTAATTTTCTTTCTGTGATTATTGAATGAATATATGAATTCACAGAAGTTAAAGTTTGAAGCTATTGCAGTCTACTACCAACATCAAACTATTCTTATTCATGTTGACATACATGATATTTTCTCAATGTATTATGACAAAATAAGTGACATTAAGTCAGTTTTAAATATTAATGATGAAATTATGAAAAAGACTTGTTAGTATTTTTGTAACAGTTGCAGTTTTTAGAAAAAAAGRTATTACCAAGGGAGGAAGTCCTGTGTGAAATTGCTCAGAAAGCAAAGATCCTCTTGGATGAGGTTAGAGGGCAAACAACCTAAATATAAAATGCAACAATTTTAAATCTGGAATGGAACCAATGCTATACTCAATAAAATTACATGGGTAACCGAGATTTATATTTAATCTTTGTACTTGAGGACTTACTCTTTCAATAAGCCATTCATTTTCTCTTTAAAATATGATTAAGCAACACCGTCACTTCATATCTAACAGTATCTGAAGGCTCAGGTCATTTTTAAGGACCTGCAGAGGGTGCCTGTTTCATGCTATCAGGTAGAACAAGTAATTTTTCACCTAAAGTGTCGTGAATTTTTTTTTCCCCTCAAAGAGGCAGAAATTGTAAGAAAACAAAGCATGTGAATGAAGTTATTAAACTGAATGTTATCAATTTTCACAACATAACTGTAGATGAATTGGTCCAATTTAGTTGTTTCATAGACTGCAATTTATCTTGGATTTAATACAGTAGTACCTACTCACCTGACAGTTTACTGAAGTAATATACTCTAAACTAAACATTTCAAAAGTATTAGACTAAATACAGACATTAGATCTTCTGTTCAATTATTACAATGAAAAGTGACTAAAGTTTGTTTTAAATAGACGTTTAAATGGATCCAAAATACAACCTATTTTTAGACTAACAGAGATTGAGGAAATCCCTGTACTCCAAAGACAGAGGAAATGACTCTTCCACTTAGAATAATGCTTGTGAGTTACTGGATATCTTTTGGAATTGGAAGCCTCCACGCTACAAGACAACCTTGTGAGCAGGATGAACCTTACCTGCTTAATAAGATACAAACTGATTCAGTTTTATTCCTGTAACCTACAAAATGTAACCTGTAATAAAGCATAAAAATTACATGAAACATCTGGATAACAACACAGCAGAGCGTTTCCAATAACAAAATTAATAGAAATGATATCAAAAAAGTGAATATTTGAGTTTTTTGATAAAGGATAAGCAGGAAGAATAATTTACGACAATGGCAGGAAAGGCAAGTAGGTGGGATTATGCAGAGAAGATGAACCAAATTCTAGGGAGTCTGCAGAAAGGAAGCTCCATAGCCAGGTGTGTCCTGTTAGACAGGCAGAGAAATCACATGCTAGAAGCAGACAAGAACTCAGCAAKGTCTAGTTTGAAGGAAGCAGATCTTGAAAATACTGGATGGAGTCTGAGGTTTAAATAAACCAGAAGTAGAAAATTCTGAGGATGAGGATGATGAGATCCCTTATGAAGGCTAAGACTAAAGTTTATAATAACTGGTGGACACTCAGAAACTCCCCATTCAGAGTTCCTGGAGAAAAATGAGTATGATATGAGAGAAACCGAAGCTCAGAGAAAGAACCTGAAGCTGAAAAAAATGCGTATTGGCAAGCTAAGAAAGAAACAGAAGGCAGAGGCAGCGCTACAGTGGTGAGACAGTAAGCAATCTATAGGCTAGTAAATGGAAACATACTACCTCTCTGACTTTGGGCCATAAACAACAAGACTACTATTTTAATACAAGCAGAGATAACACTAAGGTATCCCTGAAATCTTCCAGGACATAGGTCAGCTAAGTTACGTGTAATACCAGAAACAATCAAAAAGCTTTATCCATACACACGAACTGATAAACTACAGAAAACACGTCTTACAGCAAAAATACATTCCTTACCCTTTAGATATCAGTTCACATTGCCCTTTTCAAGGAAAAAGGGCAGTCTTAGTGCAGAAGCCCACTCATTCACTTGTCCTTTCAACTCTGAGTATTTTTTCAGTATGTCTTCATCCAGAAATCTATAAAATCAGCATGAAGATTCAGAGAGAAAACAAGATAAGCAACATAGTCACAAGCATTTTTCCTGTACCATCGGCTCTGTTTGTGACAACGATCAAGCATAAACTTTGCAGGGAAAAGGGAGAAGGAAAGCATTTCTCTCCTTTCTCTCCGATGCCAGTTGAGCAGTGAAGGAAGATAGGACCTTGAAGGAAGATAGGATCTGTCACACTTCTGACTAAGACAAACAGGCCAACAGAACTTAACAACAGAGCATCACAAAAACAATGCACCCCTAACAAATAAAAACTTATGCATCATAAAATTCACATAGTAGAGCAAAACAAATAGCTACATAAAGACAGACCACAGTTCTGAAATTTCCTTTGGTTGTATATACATATAAGGTGTGTTTATATTCATATACATGTCTGTGAATGTGAGTGTGTGTGTATACATATCTACATATCTACATTCTTGGTAACTGGTAATCTACATTCAATGGTAATTGATATTCTTGCCAAACATTTCATTTTATGTTCTCAATACCAACAGACAGATATCCAATTGAAGTAACGTATGTCTGACTTTGTGACGTATATTATCCAGTTTCACAAGTTTTAGGGCTGTTTGGTTGCTTCTTCCAGTGTTGTTGAACATACTGAAACATTTCTGAAGAAATCAAACTGTTGATAGTAAATATATTGTCATGGTAGTTACCACCTGCCATTTCCAGACAGCAGACAAATATCAACTGTCCCTCACTGATAGGGCTGAAAAAAACCTCAAAGGAAAATGAAGCCTATTCTCAGAGTTTAGTTAAAACCAAAGAAATTCCATCTCAAATTCAGCACAGGCAAATGTGAAGTTCTTCAGAATTTGTCATATGCTCTATGTATAAATATGTATGTTGCTTCATCATATGTTTGATGGGAGCATATGACAGGAATCTTTCAAATCATAGGGACAGGCATAAACTTAAATCCATGCATGAAGTGTCAGAGGTTCTTCCCATGCCTAACAAGAAAAAAAAAAGTGCTCCATTATTTCTTAGACAAATTCTGCAGATTTGGCAGTTAGAATCACAATACGAGAGAACATCTTAAGAATATATTTCCATGTGTTCAATTACATGTGAAGTCATTGATATCTGCACTTAAACATTTCTCTTCAAAACTGCTTCTAAATGAAAATGGGATTTTTCTCCTTAAGTTTCATGAAATGATTCTGTCTTTTCCTGCACAATTTTTTTTTATTGTTAGATCTCTCTGTCCCAGGAGTATGTATTCCACAAAATACTGGGGAACCCATTTTATAGGTGTCACACAGGGAGATAGACTAATTGGACAAAAATAGCCAGAGGTTATTAGAAGAAAGCTAATTTTATCTGTAGATGAGTATATGTTGCATACAAATACAAATATACACCTCTCTTAAATGTTAAATTATTACGCTGACGGATATACTCAATTGTTTGGTATAATCCAGCATCTCATCCCTCATTTGGTGATATGAGTAGACTTGCTTATAGGATGTTCTGTTTCTATGCATGCTAAAAGTCTAATGTCAAATATCCTAGATGCTTTGGTCTGGATCTCCGAGACACTAAAAGGAAATCAGGATTCTGGAAGACTAGAGAAACAGGACAAATTCACCAAAACTGACTAGTGCTTAATACATGACCGTTAATTTGATATTTGAGTAGAAAAAACAATATTTCTCTGCTTCAGCTTAAACTGGTTGACCTTACCTAGGTTTGACTGTAGAGAATTGGAAAATCAAAGAAATATTTTGGAGATGATACTTGAGCTCTCTTGTTGCAATAATACTTCTCAGTACTCAGGCAACACAGTTACCAGGATAATTGATTAAATTACAATATACCAAACAGAGTCCCAAGAGGGTCCCATATACTGAATCCTCTATAGCGCRCCTCTAAGGACTCTACTATGCTTTGTTAGACCCTCTTAAGTCTACTGAACAGCTTGCTTAGCCTTAGAGAATACCAAATATTTCTTTGAAGGACTGCACTCTTCCATAGTTGCCTGCAAAAGTGTATTTAATAGTTAAGAAGTTTCATGTTCCTGGTTTTATTTCTAATATTTTTGTCAGACCAGAAACTGGATTGCTGCTATTATGTAATGAATGCAAGCTGAAGACTTAAAAGTCCTTCAAAATCTTGTTTCTTGTCTTATTTAGAAGAAAACTTCAAAAAAAAAAAACAAACCCAGAACTACCAGTAAAAACAAAAAACACCCCCCAAACATTTGAGAAAAAAATATTTTAAATTCATAAAATGTTACTCTACCCTTCTTTTTTCACCCCTCAATCAGTAACAGATAGTAATAATGAGAGTTTGCCACTGAAGAAATACATACATACAAACACACATACACACACTGATACACACACACAAGCAGTTCTATTTAGGTTATTATATTGCCCTTCTTCCAAAGGTGGCTAAACCAAGAACATCCAAGTTAGGAAAATGCCACCCATAGTGACAGGTCTTTCTTTTTCCTATTTTGAAAACCACTTAGGAACATCTTTACAATTTTCATTTAACTCCGAATAGAACAGAATTAAGTTCCAGTGCCAGGAAGAACAAAGCGATAGATAATTGCAAAGCCGTGCCGTAAGACAATCCCTGACTGCTATGCTTGTGCTCAACACTGAGGCAGGTCACTCRGAGCCTGGATGAATAAGAGCTTTTGTTATGCAGCCTCCATGGTCTCGTAACTGCTGGCTGAGACATATGGGTAGCATATCAGCTCTGCAAATGGCAGGTCTGCAAAAGCGCAGCATCCTCCTGATGGCCGTTATGATTCTAAAGCCCCAGTTTTCATACATAAAACTGTGAAGATCTATTTTTATTGCCTTAGAGCTGGACATCAGAAGTCACTTTAATATTTGAGAGCTATCAATTTTGTGTGTCTGAAAAGGCCACAGCTCTACACTCTGCTTAATAAGGAATCGATACGAGTTCACAATGTTGCTTTGTATCATTTAAACACCTACCTTTGGGGGATTTTGTGCCCCTTTTCCCCACAGCATACTTGCATAATTGCTCACAGATTCTCTCACACACATGAAAGTTTTATATATGTGGATCAAGATGAGAATATCCACTTTCAGGTCAATAAAAATGGAGGCTATTGTGAATAGCTATAGACATCAAGTGACCTAAATATTTCTGGTTGCTTTAGGGCCTTGGCTTTGCATTTATTCATGTGTGTCTATCAAAAAAATTATATACCTTCTAAATGTTGCTTGTATTAATGATGCAATAGTACACATTGACACCATTCTCTTAATGGTATGCTCTTGGATGGCAAACAGCTTCCCAGGCTGTAGAAATAAGGGATGTTATTTAAAGGATTTATTTTTAAATCATTCTCCTGAAAGTTATGATTTTTTTTGTGCTCAGGTCCATAAAGATATCCTGAACCTTCAGATAATCTTAGATATGAAGGGGCTGCAATATTTACATTTTAAAAAGTGCTTTAATTGTAAAGAGAAAATGAATGGTTTATTCAGAGAGTCAGTCATAACTGCACAATATAGTATTGCCACAGACTTAAGTGGTGCAGTGTCAGACCTCATGAAAGCAGTCATTCCTGTCTTTAATGGGGAATCTTCTAGACCCAAATTATTTTGCTGGTAGTTTTCTCGCCCAAGTCTTTCATTTTTGCACATTACAGAATGCTTATAACATTCAAAGCATTTATTAACATATTAAGTATATTCCATGGTGATTTTCCTTAAAATAACATTAATTTATTTAAACCCTGTTTAAAAAACAGATAATAAAATCATGGTATTTTATACTCAGGACAGATTTAAACTGTTTATTCAAGGTGAAAGTTTTTAAGGACTGACATCATTATTCTTTAGTGAATATATATTTATCTATCTATTCATCTCCTGTTTAGTGCACCTTGAAACAACAAAAAGAGCTGAGAAGGGAAAGACAAGAACTGATCAACTAGTAGTTTTAATTCTGAATTCTGAACACCGCTCTGTAAACCATTTTTCCCCCACCTTGTTGTTGAAAGTGGGTTATAATTCCTGCAGATGGCCAGAACAYGTATTGCATTCAACACCAGCACATCTGTATCCCTCAAAGAAATTACAAACATGCTCACCCCCTTGTTAATGCTCTTCCTTCGAGCCAAAGCGATTTTCATGTGATATTGATACATGCATGAAACAAAAAGATAATAAAATAAGCTGTTGAATTAAGGATAGCATAAGAGCTTTGAGACTTTAAAGAAAACCCACTAAGCCATTTCCTCAAATAACTTAATTTTAAATTAATATATTCTTAGATACCATTCACTTAGAGTGCAAAACAACGACCTGCCACGTAACAGAACAAAGTTAAACTTGTGAGCATTGGTACTTAACCAACCTTATAAACTTGTGTAAGACTAACATGACCAGAAAAATTCTGTTCATCATCACTAAGTCACTCCAATTTTTATTTTAACAACACTAACATAAATCCAAATCAAAACTGTTACTCTCTACATTTATAGTGATGCAACYGAGGTCAGCATTTGGTTCCATATGTTTTAATACAAGTTTTTTCTATGTAGATTTGAAACTTTGGAACTGTATAGAGCTAATGAGGCTGCAAGCTGAAAATACAGTAAAAGTTCTACTTCTATTTTGTCTGTTTACACTATACTGTACTGCCTGGGCACAAACCGAGAAAGAAGCCTTTTTATAGCAGAGCTAATGTGTATTTTAAATATAAAGATATATGTTCAGCAATAAGAAGGTAAGTGCACAGTATWGCGAGAACAGCAGTTTCACAAGTCACTACCAAACTGACTTTCATTACTGTCCTGCTCCATCCATATACAGGCATTTGATCCCATGACAAACTGTCTTAATTTTATTTGCAAAGAAAAATAACCCCAAAACAACAACGTAACTTCAAAAGCCTTAGCAACCATTATGTGTAGTTTCAAGAGGTCTCAGGGGATGGAAAGTGAAAGACCTTATAGCTCCAATCCAAAAAGAAAATGAAACAGTCATACTGAAGACATAGATSAATCCAATCATCATCACAAACTACAAAATATTTTTGAACGTGCACTGATTGATTGCAAAAATGCTGTCATTTCACTTAGCTGAAGAAACCCATGACCTTTTGCCAGAGTGCTGGACTCCACAGGGATGGGGAAAGATGACGGAGGATGGGAAGGGACCAAGACAGTCTTTCTGACTGTACTCTCTGCTAAGGAACTGGAGATGTAGTCTCTAAGCTAGTGACCAGGACAGTTAGGTCCTTGAAAAAGCTTCTGAAAGTTGCTGGTGTCCTTAACTTATTTCAGTGCCCAATATTGTACTGAAAAGCACTACTGTGTAGTTAGTCAGAACTTAAAGTCATTTACCAATTTGCCTTCTTATATAAAGTGTTTTGTTTTAACTTAATAGAACCATACTGCAATGCTACCGAGATGATCCTTCTCTCATGAGTTTACTGCCCAGTTACACTATTATGGCTCACCAATGGAGACAGAGATCACAAGGAAGAGTAACGGATTTTGTCTTCTCAAATCCCCTTTAGATCGTAAGCTTGTTTTGAGCAGCCGCTTTCTTTTCTGTATCCATAAAGTGCCTAAGGTAAAGGGACTTTGTCCCTTAGCTGGAATCTGAGAATGCTTCTGGAAGGAATGGAACTTATACAGAATAAGGACTCCAGAAATAATCATTTTATAACCAAATCAAAAGGACTGTAACCACTTCTCTGCACACTGTTTAAATATGCCTTGACCAGAGGTTTCTTCATGCGTCTAGGAGAGCTCCGTAAACACAATCCTTGCTTTGGAATGTGTCAGGCACCAGTGAGCATCAGTTGCTTTCAAAAACATTTTTGAAGGAAGATAGCTTCATTTCTTTTGCTCTCAAATTTACACATGGGATCATGGTATGTTCAATACCTATTGCATGTTTAGAACAAAGCACCACACCTCAGTCTCCAAACACTGCATAAAGGGTTTGCCAAATGGCATTGCCACCTTTCTTCAGAAAGTACATTTGGTTTAAATGGGAAAACAARCCAATAAACTCCCAGGCCTTTGGTGCTCTCCTCCTGGAGCTTGCATGCACCCTTATACACAAGATTCTCACAAGCTGGAAAGATTCCAGTGAGTTTCCAAGAGAAAACTTTAGAAGGAGGCCCTAGTTAAAATATTGGCAGCACATAAACTTGTCTTTTTAATGGCAACCACTTTACATTGTTTAGCACATTTAGGAGGATTTAAAGATGAATCTAATAAAGTCACAAACTCTCAAAAGGCCTRTGAGGTGTAAGAAAAAAAACCTGGTGAGAGATGAAATACATAGTCACTGCCAACAGGTCTTGGGCAAGCACTGCATGAGCAGGTGAAAAAAAATCTAGTGACTGTGAAGAGCTTGATGACAGCTCTAGGTCTGCTTCCCTTATTCAACTGTTTCCACTTATATTCACTTGTGCGTCTGTTATATGTTTAGGGGTGTTTTTATTAGTAATTTTAGATCCATTGAAGCAGGTGAGCATGTGTTCAAAAGACAACTAAAAAAATGGGAAGTTAATAAGTACACATGGAATGGTTCAGAGATAGTAGATGAACAAGGCATGCTCTCCACAAGTAAAGACACCCACACTTTTATTAGTTCTGTGCCATCCAGAGACAAAATAAATAAAAGTGCAGTTTGGAAGTAATCTATGGGAAAGTAATCCGATTTTTGTAAAATCTCTTAGCAAGTATTGCCCAAGGATAACAGCAAATACCACACTTAACACAAGCAAGTATCTTTCATATAGTGGGCTTTCTTGAGCAGTTTTCCCCAAATATCTGCCCTTCTATTTTAATATGTTATTTAAAAAGTTAATTCCACACAAAATAGCCTTCCTGAATAGGAACGTTTTCCCAAAGGGTGATGTATTTATGCTTTTATTCTCAAGCTTTTTCAAAAAACTGGTAACATGGAAACTGATCTCTCTTTTGGAGAGCAAAATGTCAGCAGAGTGCACTGTAAACATGTGGTTATATGAAAAAGTATTCAAATAAATTATAACAACACTGAATTTCCTTTGTACTGCTGAAAGTACTTACTTATGACAGAAATAAGGACTCCACAAACCAATAAATTATGTTTTCATGTCTAAAAGTTTAGAGGTGCTGCAGAACCTCTTAAGTGCTTAATCAGCTCCTCCCCCAAAGGAATACAAAGGAATCCAAACATCTGTATTAAGGTGTAGTTACATGATGCATTCAGTGAGCAAAGCCAGCTTAAGGTGTTCCCATGCSTCTCCTCCCTGACCTAGCCACTTCTTTCTTCCTTTAAGCTGCTCCCTGAAATGAGCCAATTAGAGAGAACTCTTCTGGAAAAAAATAAGAAACGCTTCTCCTTTGGGGCTTAGGTGTTTTACCCACAGTAAAATATCTCTGTCTATTTGGGATCACAGACCAAAACACTCTCCAGATGACAGTTACCTAAATATTATTGGAGCGCAGGCATTTTTCTCTTTTAAAACGCACATAGTGATGTTTATAAAGTAATGTGGAGGAAATTGACTGAGCCACAGTGACAGAAAACCATGAAACACTGGTCTAGTAGTCCTGGCACTCAGCTGAGAGCAGGTAATTTCCCTGGTTGCTTTTTCCAAGACTGGTTGCCTTATTACTGTAGGCATAATACAGGAAAAAGTGAAAGTTGTGTGGAATGTTTTCAGGGGAAGTGAGGGGAAGAAAGGGAAATGCTCCCCATGCAGACTGTTCTACAGATTGGTGCTTAGGAGACTTCCCCGAACGGAGACATGGATTTGCATTCCTACAGCGAAGGAAGTTACTGTAAGCCTTAAGCCATAATACAGAAGGCAAGCACTGCCATTGCACTTTGCAGTTAGATCAGTACTATCAGCAGGCTCTGAGGATATCCATCAGACCAAACCCTTAAGGCAGTTAATGCAAAAGAGCTGTTTTGCTTTGGTTTCTGACTGGGTGCAATGCTTCTCAGAGCTGGTTAGGACTGCACACAAATGGATGTACAATTCTATGGGGTCCTGATCTACCCGATTTTTTTTTTTTTAATGGTTTTTGTGGAATTTTGGTGACCTTTGAGAGGCAGCTTTGTACTGAGGCACTCAAATTTGACTTGAGGACCACTTCCTTCCCCCCTCCAAATTCAGGCTTCCTAATAACTCCTTTGAATTCTCATGTTATTCTAATTTCTGCAGCTATAACTTGTTCATACCCCAAAAAGGAGATAAGACAGATGAAGTTAGTCAAAAAGAAAAAGTAGTTGTGTAATAATCATAAGGTAATCATAGATAATAATCAAAGAAGAACAGATATTTTCATGATCTTATTTAATTGATGAAAAATGATTCTTAAAACACATTTGAATAATGTAATTATTTTTATGTAATTTATGCAATTTAATTACTTTTATGTAATTTAGGCACCCTATTCCTTGTGTCATATTATATGCATTATCTGTTCATCTGTGCACATGTGGGTAAGGACACGTATTCTATGTAATGGGAAGGGAGGGAGAAGGGAATATGTGAACTCTCATTCAGTCAAATGTCATTATTAGTTCTGACTGAAAGCTGTCTCAGATTTAAAGTTAGAAATAAGACATTCCAAAAAAAGACAAGTATGCTTCATGTCTACCTTTTCTTTTTTAATTTTGTTTTCAAATGTTTCTTTAAAATGCACTGGTACAGTTTTCAGTCTGTACATTTCTCTGGAGCCAGTGGTATATACCTCAAGAAAGAAAAGAATGATTACTATTTAAAATATATATAGTAATAACTTATTTAAAGGTCTGTATCATCATTCTGAACGATCACATAAATGGTATGGCTTAACTTTCATGTGAAATCTCATCTCTTTATATGTAATTTTATTTCAGTTGCACTGAACTTGGATTGTACTTGGTTATGAGACCGCAAGGAAAATAAAGCAAAGTCGGGAGTGTGTGTGTGTGTGTGTGTGTGTGTGTGTGTGCGCGCGCGCATGCGTGCTCCCAGAAGAAGGGAGGAATGTCTGTTGAGGTGCTTATCCACATGATACAACAATCTCTCATATATGCTAATCACATTTCAAAGCCCAGAGTTTTTAAACAGACATTTCTACTTAAATGAAATCTTAATACCAATAATAATAAATCTCATCTAATATTAATACATGAAAATGCTGTGATCTTTGCTGCAATATATTTTAATCTATAGCCAGCACATTAAACTTTAGCAGAAACAACAACTAAAAATGTAAGTCTTTAACATTTTGAAAAGCTTCCGTTCTTTATGATCACAGCCATTCATGACCATCTGTTTTGAAGCTTTCCACCCTCAGTTAAAGTACAGTCAAGCTTCCTACACAACTAGACAGGCATTTTTTCATCTTTAAAGCACCTTTCACGAATCCCCCAACCCCATCCACACCTCCCACCATTGCCCAGGCTGTTATTACGCACCTCAGTTTCAGACAAATGCAGTGCTTATCCTCTAATTGTCTGAAACTTCTCAGAAAACTTTCTCTGAACGTTAAATCAGCCCTTTTGAAATCTCAGGGAAGAGCCAGCCAAAGTATGTAGAGATCTGTGCACATGACATATTGGACGTAAGCATAGCATTATATGCAACGGAGGGGGAAAGAAAGAAAGGAATATAGGAACTTCATACAGCCAAGTATCATTATTAGTCCTGACTGAAAACTGTCCCAAATTTGAAGCTACAAATATCTCACGAGCCTCCTTAATGGCCAGTCCAAAATTGTTACATCCCCAGAATAGCGTCTTACCTTTTGGACTCATCTGTAGCAGATTTTACTTTTGATTCCGTAAGTCCCTAGTTCCTCAGCTAACTTGACAATGATCATAAAGCCACAACAATAACCAACCAAACAGACAGCACTACTAGCATATAAGTGCTCAGAAGCCCACACTCAAGATAGAAATTAAATGTATTAAGCTCAGAATTGAACACTTTCATGATTTTTCTAATAGGTTTCATGATATTTTGTTATTACTTTCATTATTTCAGGAGTCATAAAAATCACAGCCCTAAATGACTGGGCCAAAGGCTCACAGCAAAAATATTTGCTAAAAATCTCAAATACCACAAATATTCAGAAGCAAAAAAGAAAGTTGAAAATACATATTTTTTAAATGCAAAGTTTTTAAGACAATGTCCTGTTTATTGGATAAATGTGTTTAGCAATGATGTTAGGTTTTACAAACGCTATGCATCATTTTCCTTAGCCTGCAGAAGACCTTAGCACTTTAGACCAACACTAAAATTACCTTCCTGGTTTTCTTTAAGGCTGCAAAATTCCTGAAGTGTTTTGAAGAATTAAGCAATTAATTTTTTCCTTCATAAGTCAAGTGCACTTATTGGTTAAAAAAAGAAACAAACACACACAAAAATGAACTGTAGGACTACATTCTTCTCTTCTTTCTCCTAAAGCACAAATGTGTTTTCCCTTCCTCTGATATCATTCCACTCCCCACACCATCAATTTGGGTCTTCTAGGATTCTTTACACTAGCATTTTAGAGCAGAACAGGAGCGATATGTTGAAGTGACTTTCCCTAGTGTCACACTTACCATGCCATAGTTTGCATTGCACAGCACTCCCACGGTGTGCAAATGGGACGCTTTGGAGACGCGCTGTAGGTGTGCACCTAAAACGTTCTAACCACCGAGAGGTATTCAGTCCGTGGGGCCAGATCAGAATTAACCTAAAGTAAAACACCCAAAGYATGCATCTTATGGGACACTGGGTCCTCATTACCAACTTAAAAGTTTCAGCTTAAAGATCTAGTACTGTTGTGTTGCACTTCTTTCCAAGTTAGACACAGCCGTATGAAAACTGCCTCTCCCCTTACCACTGGCCTCATWTTTGCCGCAGATGTACCTTCTCTTTGAAATACACTCACCTTTACTTTCCGGCCAATTCCCACGCCCAATGCATCTTTATTCATCTTGCAGGTTCTGATTCTAAGCCAAATGTCAGGAAAAAGCCAATATTAAAGACTTGCATATGGCACAAAATGATTCATCTTTCATCTGATATTAAATATTTATAGAAATTGAGCATGAAATCATTCATAATCATTACAATGTAATCTTCAAATAGTACTTAAGTGTGACAGTTACATGGCTGAAAAAAAWATATATATATATAATTTATTTTACCATGGAAAGCACTTGTCTGGACAGTGACTAAATGAAAAATTTCACTAGATCTTGAATATGCCTTAAAGGGGGGGAAAATGAGCACTGAGGTTTTTTTTTTAAAAACATAATGGTACCTGAAAAGTCATATTACAAAGATCATTTAAAGAAATATTTCTCCAGTGACAAAGTCAGTCTTAAAATAAGCCAATGCTTTAAGCTGGAAATGGAGCTGATGTCACATTGGCTGCAAAAGAAAAAAAGTTGTTTTTAGTACATACAAGCTAGACTAAGTAGGGAAAAAGATTGAGGGAAGGGAGACAAGAGATGTATAAATTAGTCCCGAGGATTTAGGCAGTAGGAAAGAAGAGAGCATGGCCTAGTTAGAGACAGGTTTGTCAGTTTTTCTCAGTTCCCTCCAATACTCAAAGGAATTTGGTTTTCTCCAAAACATATGTAGGGAGGCAGACAGGAATAAGTGCTTTAAGAAAATGTTCCCCTTGAATCACAATGTCATTATAAAAAAAAAAAAAAAGGAAAAAAATTGCATCATTTTCATTAATTTCCTAATGACCTTGAAGAAAAACAATGAAAAAGGTTTTATCCTCTTCAACAAAGAGATAAAAACAGCTTTTGCTGAGTTTGAATAGAATTTGCTTGTCCCTTTAGTGAAACCATAATTGATCATCTTCATTTTTACGTGCAAAAAACCTCACACAGCTATAGAAATACTGGAAACACTTGTTGCTTTCAAGTTSCTGAGTATATTTTAAACAAATATATCTTAAAATCCCATTTAATAGAGAAGATAATTTCTTCTACCCAAGTTATCCCAAGACATATTTGTTTCTCATTCAGGAAACAAGCCATCTTTCTTAGTTAAAACATCCAAATACATTAGTGCACCCCTCTAAATGGTGCTGTTATGATTAAATCTTCAACGTTCTGCTGCTCAGAAAGACTAGCATTATATTCTTAACAGATGTACTGCTGGAATGGTTTTATGCTCTTCAGCGAAATTACATAGTATGATTTATCACTAACTCAAGTGAACCGACACTGAAAGGAGTGCTGTCAGTGATGAATGACAATTGCAGCTGATTGAAATTTATAAAGAAAGCAACAGTTGGCATCACTGTACTGTTTTAAAGCTCCACAAACAATCCGGAGTGCTGAAACTTGCCAGAATTTAACTGGTGGCCATTCTCTCTCTGCTTAAAGCAAGGGAATTAGCCAACGTAGATTACGGGGCCTGAGACCACACGTGGTGTCATTTTCATCATCTCTGGAGAAGGATTTAAACAGCAGTACAACTTTATGCAGACACAAGTCACCCAATTAATATAATGTTACTATTGAAAAGCACAGAATTGGAGGTTTTCAAATCCTTGCAAATTGAAACCTAGATTTAGAACATATCGGGCTTGAATCCCTCTCTGCTACAAGAAAAAGCTAAACACAAGGTAACCTTCAATGAAAGAGAGATATTTAATTCTTTGAGAAATAAATCAGTTTTCCAACTGAGTGGTGCATATATAATCTGAGGATTTAAATTCTGCATATTCTTATACCACTGCAATAACTTTCAGGAGAACTTGRGGTCTTTACTTTGGATATCCAAGTCAAGACAAAAGGAAAAAAAGCCTTATTCACATTACTACAATATTCCTCAAATGCCTTAAAAGTTTAGTGCTTATTGAAGAGATCAAATATTTAAACCCCCTTTCCTTAAAAAAAATAAAAAAATTGACATCAATATTGAGGGATTTTAAAGTTCTAGTCAGCATTGCATTAACTGTTGCACAAACAAGTGTTAATGCAGTTCCTGCCTTTCCTCTTAAGAGCTGTAAAACCACAGTGCTTTCAAACTGAGGTAGGGATATAAATCTTGGCTCCAGGTGTTTCTGAATCACTTTCCATAATCTAAAATAAAATTAGTCTTCCCAAACTGACTAAAGTTTTTGAGTGCAGTTATAGGTTTCTACTAAGTTAAACTATCTTAAGAATGACAGYGTAAAATAAACTAAAACTTACTGACATATTTACTTTCTGGAAGGCATGTTAAATGAACTTTAAAACCCGATTTGAAAATCCAACTGTAAAAAGTGATAGATGAGGGCTGAACACCATGCTGATCACATTGACTTGGATGAAGTACAGTAAGCAAGAAAAATTCCACCTGAAGTAATAATTCAGTTTAAATTAGAATTTGTAGTTAGTCTTCCATTTTATGGCACTATCGATTCTGTGGTTTGCTACATACCGAAAAAATGCACTCGGTGAGCATAAAGCCAGCTTAGGGTAACAAATATAAACAATGAACACTTCAAACGTCATTCTTGAGAGCAGAGTGCAAAACTTCTTCACTGCCAACCCTAACACAAGTCCTCCCAAGCCTATACCCACTAAATCATGTTTCTATTTTCAACGGGGTTCTGAATCTCTTCCCTATCCCTCCCTACTCCCTAGAAAATCCTCCCTCATTATCTTGACTGATTGCTTCAATTAGCAAGCGACTCAGTCACTAACATTATGTTCTGTGCTTCAGTCCCAGGAAGGTAAAGGTTCAGGGACATACTTCAGGTCTACCTAATTAGCAGGAAAGTTAACTTAAATGCGCTATGAACACAGTGCTGAGGCACACTGCATATGCTTGCCCGAATAATCTTCATATACTGTTTACACCTGTCAAGATCTTCCACGATCACAGATTGCTTATTCTATACACTTACCCCACAACAACACATAACTAATGGAGACTTCCACCAGAAACGCTGGAAGCTTAAGATTTGGACCCTGTAAAATATCCACCGCTACATAACTTACTGAATCAAAATAGCCCACTTCCATTTTGAGTGATTATTTTCCAGACATTGTCATTTAGACTCAATAGGGATTCAATGATATTTAATCATTGTAGTAAAACTAAGTATTCTCTACATTTGTCTTATTTTAGAAGTACTTTAAATCAGGCAGTAATGTAGAGCTTTTGTCCTTAAATGGTATGACATACAATTCACATATTATCTGCCAATTCACTTTTTTCAGTTACTACTGATCCTAGATTGTATTTTAGGCCATCAAATTCCAAGTTTAGAGTTGAAATCACTTAATCATTAAAGTTTCTTATTGCATTCCAGATTTGGATATTAGTTCAGCATCTCCAGGTCTAATAACTGACCAGGGCTGTATGTGCCTATATAGAAGGCAGTGCTTTCTGGAGAGTCTTCCCCTTGCTCTCCACAACTCTGAAAACTATTTAGTAAGATTGAGACCTGCTGTAAACTTGGCACCTGTTATTCACATGATCCAATCACAGGTGAGAAGCACACAGTGCATACCACTTACATGAACAATAATTTCTTACAAATCTATGGTAAATATGTAAAACATTCTTGAGGATGTTGTAAGAATACTACAAAAAATTAAAGGGGGAAAACAAATTTGGGGTACTATGAATCAGTGATTTGGCAGTAATAGGTAATGTCTGTTTTTTGTTTTTTTTCCTCCTTGAAGGGAAAAACAGAGAACCAAAACCTCAAAAAACACCTTAAGATTTTGTGGCATTTAAATTGTACATTACAAAAAGTGATAAATACAGTTACACAAATAAGTTTACTGTAGCCAATTTGGGAGTCTGTTCTGTATTTGGAAATGAATTTACATACCTCTTCACAATTATCAGGAGTGGAACATTTTGAGAATAACATTTTATGTTGAAAAGTGTCATTTTCTCATTGCTTAAAATATAACTCTATTAACATGTACGGGGAAGATGACAAACAACTTGCAAAATACCAAAGTTTAGTAGCACATATCAGCAAAGATTTAATTACACCACCTGTTCCCCACCACAGGGACAGCCATTCAAAAGAGATGTTTGCCAGACACTTCGCAGTTATCAGATATTTTCTTTTCTGACCATAAGAGTTTCTGCAAGTCTTCCCTATGTCATTAGGAAGTAAATCAGCAAATGCTTGCAATTTTAAATAGCAACTGAGAAAAAGAAAATGTCATTGTTACAGTAAGGGTTAGGTAGTGCAAGCATTTTCTTTTTGCTATTTCTCCAACAGGAGACCAGCAGAACATTGTGAAACCTCYCAGCACACAGAAGTACATTTCACGAATAGTTTAAATCTCATGTAGTTTTCAAGCACAAAAAAAAAAAGAGAGAGAAAACAATCAAGATTATACTGAATCCAAAAGTTTGCATAAAACGCACAGAGGTTTTGCTTCACAATTGTTAAAAAAATATATGCAGATGCATCTTATGGTGCATCTCACAGTTTTTTGCCAGAAGGCACATTCACACATGCTAAGGATCAGGGTAACCTAAAACAGCACCTGGAGATACACAAAAATAAATGTCATGTTAGGGCATTAGAAAATTTTATTTATATATATATAAATAAATATATWTTTTATATATATATATAAAAATAACCTGCCTGCTCACAGTCAACAGTTCTCAGGGTCACTTCTCCATTAGTGGCCTTAGCATCAAGAACATGGCCCTACCATGGCACTCACCTTCCAAAATGGGAGAAAAATCTCAGTGTGGGTTTAGGAAATACATATAAAGGACATGATCCCTGGGATGGTCAGGTATTACTCAGCATTATACAAGACTTTCCACACCAACTAACCACACTCCATCTAACAAAAACTTGCTAAAGTAGCATCTTTTATATAAAGAGCTAATCCTGATCCCAGTTCAGTCTGAACCTGAACTATCAGGTTCAGAAATTAACAAATCTGATTGTATTTACCTTCCAAAAAATAACCTGCTTTGGGATACTACCAAAGATACTCGCTCCTTATGCGGTCTGCACCTTCAGCTGTTCTTAACAGTTTCTAGATAGTGTTTGACAGTTAAACTGACAGGTGGGTATCCAAATACAGTATAGTTCAACTTACTAATGCTTGCTTTCTTTTCTACCC